>NC_085140.1:312270624-312454422 GCF_024139115.2 Armigeres subalbatus
TGGTATCGTTATCGGCGGTCACCAGTGAGCCCAAGTACACGAATTCTTCAACCACCTCGATTTCGTCACCACCGATAGAAACTCGTGATGGGTGGCTTACATTGACCTCTCTTGAGCCTCTTCCTATCATGTACTTCGTCTTCGACGTGTTGATGACTAGTCCAATCCGTTTAGCTTCGCTTTTCAGTCTGATGTAGGCTTCCTCCATCCTCTCAAAGTTACGTGCCAATGTCGTCGGTGAAACCAAATAACTGGACGGACTTCGTGAAAGTCGTACCACTGTTGTCAATCCCTGCCTTTCGTATTACTCCCTCCAAAGCGATGTTGAATAGCAGATACGAAAGACCATCACCTTGCTGAACTACGCACATCACCCGATCCATCGCTTGATCAACCGTATGAGTTTATACGGAAATCCGTTTTCGTGCATTAGCTGCCATAGCTGGTCCCGATTGATTGTATCATGCGGCTTAGAAATTTAGATATATGAAATGTAAAACGACTGTATCAAAATCCTAAATTGAAAACTAATTAAAAAATTTAAAAAAAGCGTAGCTCTATGACACCGAAATCTAATTATCAAATCAGGTATTGATTTGTGTCGCTTACAATTGACTATTTTGAGTGTACTGTTTGATGAGCGGCAATTTTAATCCACTGAAGTCGACTTTTATACGGACGATTCCTACCGTGTGAATCAAAACCGCATGAATCCAAAATTCGCGTGTAAATTGATTTTTTCAGCCGTTGATTTTTCATCCACGCTGGTTCACGCCGCCGCCGATGATATGACCGGCGCACAGGTCTAGTCAAGATTGCTATCAGAAATTAAGGTGGGTGTATAACTCAATTTCAATCTAAGACGAAAAAAAGTATTGGAATTACTATTCCTGGCCACGCTTACCTGTACCGTTACTAGGGAGAGAAGGAACAAGTACCACGGAGTTGGATATTGGGAAGGTATTCGTTGGGTCAGGATTTGCCTGTAGCTGGAAATGTGACCATGGTAGAGCTTACCCCGTAACACACCACGAAAAGGTATCTTTCCAGCGCACAGTGACGGAAACCCGGACAAAACATTAAACAAATTTTCGTTTGTTTCACAAAGCTCGTATTTTTTTTAATTTCACGCAAATATTAAATGAACTGTTTCCAAAATTTGATGTCTGTAGCTAGTAAATTTGATTTTTTGATGGCTTGTTGAAGCTGATGCTGTAAAACGTTTCCTTAACAAATATGTATGGAAAAAGAAAATTTGACTACACTTATCTCAGGAAAGATTCGAAACGATCTGGTATCATGTATTAAAATCCATTTTTGTCAACCTTACGGTGGTTAGTGTGGTTAGTCGTGAGTTGCGCCTAGTTGCGCCAAAATTGGAAATTGACTGTTTCAATGTTACTACTTTAGACCTTAAGGCATGGACTTCCGGAAGTAGTTGAGTTAGCAAAGTATATGTCGAATAACAATTCTAACCTCAACATTATTACTCTCTGATGAGAAATTCAGGCAGCATATTAGGTTTTGTTCGGCATTTGTATTAGGACTCACCACTGTACAGCGTTACGGGCAGGTTCGTCTAGTATTAAACAAAAGAAAAATTGGCGTACCACATTCAAGCGAAAAACTAGTATAGAGAGATCAGTTCCCGAGATATTCCTTTTTCCCACGTTCCCTTTTCCCTTCCAATTGGAAGCTTGATAGAAGCAAGGTCATTCAAATCATATTGACTTCTGACCACTGAGGACAAAATACGTACAATGAAATTACAATCAAGTGGTGGAATTCAATGGCATAGCACTAACTCGCCTCATGACATGCTCCTAAAGCTATTAATATTTTTCAATTCGAAAGTAGTGTACACATCTAGTTAGTTAATGTAAATGTAATTTAAATGTTTAATTTCTCAAAATGTTATACTTCATCACCTCAATACAGCAGGCTGAGCCAATTGGTGCATATGTACTTTCTTTCAAAAATGATTCTACGAAATAATCCTTAAGGGTGTAGGTACCTATATTTAGTGTTTGAGATTAACAATATTTGATAGAGGAAAACTAAAAGGACTACTGTATCTTCTCGTTGGATAAAATAATATGTACCCGATATATAATCAGTGTGATGGTGGTTAAAATATGGCTGCTTTACTGATAGACATACTGAACTGAAGATTCATTACATCAAACTTTTAATAATATTGCCGAAAACGACTGATTTTGGAACGTTCTGTTTCTGTTCATGATAGTAAATTCAAGCTGAGGCATCGTAACCGCCAACCATTTGGAAGACAAAGTTTTGACATTCCGTGGCTTTCTCTCGCACCATAAATCTGTGCATAATGCATCCAAATCGCTGTTAAGTAAATAACACTATTAGGATACACATCTATAAAGTGAAAAGGACAACGCTTGGTGCGCTTGACTGAAGCCATTTTAGATAAGCTGTATAATCGAACGCATTGGTCCCAGATGCGTGCTCCAGTCGCTGCACTATGGGGGATCCCCATACAAGCGAGCAGTCAAAAATAAAATTGGACTTTTAAAGTGATTTTCCACTTAGTTTTAGCTGTGTATGGTCGAAATAGCATGAATATACAATTTAACCCCCTTTGGGGATCGTCTATGAATTACGTAATTATTTTTTCATAGGTTCGATTAACGTGACAAAGCAAACCTATTTGGGAAGTTGAAATTTCGTGCGTTTTCTTAAGGAGAAGGAAGGGGCTGTACAAAACTAAGTTCAGCAATTTATGGACATTATGGCGGCGATCATGTTAAATGACATTAATTTCATGACATTCCGTGATATTTTTTTGTTCTCACTCTCATGCCTCACAATTTGTATTTAGAACAATTTGTTTGACAAAGTACTAGGATCTGAAGGATCATAGAGCATTAAATGTTAATCAAATAATCAGAATTGAAAATAACTTTTGAAAAAGGGTATTAGCAAATTAGAAATCGCAATCCCATGACATTTTTACGTGTACAAGTTATTCAAAAATGAGATTAATATATTCTCAAAAAATGTGGACATTCATTGTGGAATGTAAGAATGCTCCATTCTTCCGAAAAGCAAAATTCTTTTAATTTAAATAACAACACTAAGTATTTGAATTACTTTTGATTTGTTTTCATGATTTCTACAAGTTATATACAGCATCATTCTTTTTCTGTGTCAAGGTTTAAGTCTTCAATGATATTTTCTTCAATTCCATCAACGATGGAAGATGAGATAAATTCATCTAAAGTATTAGAAGATAAAGAACTTTTGAAAATCTTCAAATATTACAAAATTACGCATGGCATAAGAATAACTAAGTGAAAAATTTTTTCCAACGTCTCCTCGTTATCCAAATCGAGCTTAAAATGGATCTGATTCATGTAAGGCACGAAGGAAAATGTCAACATTTGCCTCTCTTGATCATTTTCTTGCATTATGAGTTCTAAATTTCTTCAACTGTTTATATTGACTTTCCGCTGGTTGTTCAGCCAGTGAACCTCAAAGTGTAGATGAGTGAATAAATATTTCCCTACCATTAGCCAGACATTCATGAACACTAGCAGGAATTTCATACGCTCCGTTCTAACTAAGATATTGTTCGTCTTTACTTTTGCAATAAACATGTCGGAATTATTGATTCCAGGAGATTTATAAATATTTACATATTATGAAATCTCATATTTAGTTCTCCATCAGTAGCTAATGAATAGCTCAGAAAATTAGGTTTAGAGAATGACTCAAACCACTCAAGCCCCAAACGCATTTCAGCGGAATGGCGACGGAAACGGTAGAATTTGACAGGAAATATATGAGCGAACTGTTAAATCCTTCCGTTACCGTTGTGCTGCATTGCATTGGGGGTTTTATTCATTTACTCCTTTGAAAAGTTAATTAAATGAGCTCAAATGGTTATAAATAAAGTCGAAGTTATTACCAATAAATGTATTTTGACCATACCCTTTGAGCGCATAGTTCAGTCTGACCCATTTTCAATAGGAAACGATGGGACTAGATTTCCCGTCGAATGAAACTTGTTGCGAGAAAATCGGACACAAATAAGTGTCTAAATGGCGATTGCGTTCTTTTGCGCACATACATACAGACGCGCATGCACACACATACAGACATCACCTCAATTCTTCGAGCTGAGTTAGTTGATATATACCACTACGGATCTCCGGGCCTTCTATCAAACATTCGTTTTTGGAATGAGCATTAACCTTGGAGTACGAGAGAGGCAAAACACGGTAAAAAAACAAATGAAAAAAAATCAGAGTGACTTAACTCTGTTAATTGCAAATACTGGCAAGAAATTCTTTCAGGACATTTTAGTCGAAGCTTTGTCCTTGATGTGTATCATAAAAGAACCCGGGATTCCTGAGGAAAAAAAGTTCTTCACTATCAAAGTTGAAAATAGCGTCGTTTTGGAAAAAATATTGCTTCCGCATTTTTTTCAATTTTTTTTCACAGTGTAACCATTAGTTTTGCACACCATTTAAAAGCTTATACAATAACCTTTGTAATGATGTATTAACATTGAAGAAAAAACATTTAAAAATATTTCAATAAATAGTTGAAAATAAAATATTTTTTCAGAAAATTTGCTAACTTTTTACCCATTTCTGACTTTGCCACCTTATATCTTTGGAACTAGTGCACCTAGAGACTTCAAATTCAGAATTTCTCTTAATTAGAGTATTGACAATGGAGAGAAAATATTTTAAAATAATTCGGAAGACATGACATTTTCGATTAATGACCGCCCGAAATCCTATAGTGCGCTGGGTGATGATAATTTTGAAAACTAATTGTTTCCATTATAATTATCCGCTTATATGTAGACTGTGGTACATTTACATTAATGACCATTTAATGCGATTCAATCAAGTCCGTCACCGGAACATGTACGGACTTATCTGCAGCACTGACAGGTCTCGTTCGTTCAACGTTATACCCTAGTATCAGCATAATGTGCATTTAATAGCCATTAATGCGATTTTTGATGAACTCTTACTCGGAATAAATGGTCCCCAATTAACCATGCATACTATTGACTGACAATGCGAATGAGCAGAATGAAAACGATTTTACCTCCGAGACGAATTGTTGATCGGGCAAAAACGATTCAATGGCATCAATGGAATGGATCCAGGATGGTCATCGGCTCCGAGCTGGCCTTAACATGAAATGATGAATAATGAAGGCACATTATAAGTAATCGTACGTCTTTTTGGAGGTTTTTATGCATATACCAGGATGTGCATGAAACAAGATTTTATTTAATGCTATGAATCAAATGCTATCAAATAACAGCTCCTTATTTAAGTTGAAATTAAAATTGAATTACAGAGAATAAAGTATAGAAGCAAAGATTACCGGGAAACGATTTTCTCGAGGACTTTGTACCAGAGATCAAAATTCTTATGACCATAACTCTGTGAAGTATCAACAGATGTTTTCGGTTCTGCCAGGGTTCGGCGGGAAAATTCGTCTAGTTTGGCACAAACTGGATCAAATTTTGGTTCAGACCAGCAGACACTGGATATAATTTTGATTATTTGAGGGCATGTTAAATATGCTATTTCATGATCGCTTGTATTTTTTACATCAATGGAATGTTGGCCCTTTAATATTTCCTGAGTTGATTGATAAATTGATGTCACAGATCGACCTCACACCTTAGATATGACCGTTTCCGTGAAATCAGTTCTGAGCAATGTGGTCATAGTTATACTTTTCCAAATGAATCAATATGAATAACAAACTTCACGCTTTTCAAGGCCATAACTATACAAATATTCCTGGTGTATGTGAGAATGGTCTAAAATACACCCATGGGGAAAAAGAGCACGAGAAAATTGTTTACATTGCATTCCGGAGTGAATGTTTCCCTTAACATTGTATGATTAAAACTAACTTAACATTGAAAACTACTATGATCTCCATGATTTTTTGCAATAATACGCTTCTTATTACTGCATTCTGAGAATGGAAGAGAGTCTAACTTTTGGATATACGACATTTTCAAAAATCATACTAGGCATGTTGGCGGTGCGGAAGTATTGTTATCGCCTAATAATTATTACGGCGAATTGAAAAGCAATAAACAAAATGTATAACATTTGTTTTACAAACAGCTAATAAATTATCTTTAATACACCTCCCAAAAAAGTATCAGCAAGAAGCTCACTTGTTTTCAGTTTGTGCATATCTTTGGTAAGGAATCGAAAAGCTTTAAAAGTGAACACTGACATGTAGAGTACAGTGCCTAATAGTGGACCCTCCAGCCATTTGTACAGCACAATGTTATTAGTTTGCTATGAAATTCCATCGGGAGGACCTACCTTACAATCCTATGATTTGATTACATGCAATGGAAATGCTATGGAAAGTAAAATTAGATGACTTTTTCAATTTTATAAAAACAAACACGAAAGTGTCCATTATAGGAATATTTTGGAGGGTCCATAATAGGGAAGAAGAACGTGCCGAAACGGAACCTGAAATTCAAATAAAGTGTCGACTATAGGACGAATTCAATCAGAATTTAAAATGTTAATTTCAACGAATAATGTTGTGTATTTGAGTATTTTAAGCATGCATCGTGAAGAAGAGATGCAGAACTTGTTATTCGATATCAAGCAGAATTAATATATTGAAAAAAATTATGACAGGAAGAGCAAAATTCCCCTACTCAAATCGGGGGCTTATCGTGGGAACCCAAAATTAAGTATTTTTTCCTTGAAATAAAGTAAAATTCACCTAATAGGGTTATGCGCTAGTTCGTCCATGGCGCTAGTATCCGTCATATCAAATTATAAATCACTAAATACCCGTGAATCGTAAACTGAAATAATGAACTAATCATCTGGCGAGATAGAAAAAAGGGTACACTACGTTCTGCATTCATTTAAATTACATTCCGATGTTCATTCATTTCATTTATTTAGTCTACATCTATACAGATAACACTGAATCAACAATTTGACGCCACAATACACGGTTCGAGGCTCCATCCTCGAATACGCCCCACGCTCGCCAAGTCGTTCTGCACCTGGTCTGCCCATCTCGCTCGCTGCGCTCCACGTCGTCTCGTACCTGCCGGATCGGAAGCGAACACCATCTTTGCAGGGTTGCTGTCCGGCATTCTTGCAACATGCCCTGCCCATCGTACCCTTCCGGCTTTAGCTACTTTCTGCATACTGGGTTCGCCGTAGAGCTGGGCGAGCTCGTGGTTCATTCTTCGCTTCCACACACCGTCTTCTTGTACACCGCCAAAGATGGTCCTAAGCACCCGTCACATTCCGATGTTACTTACTTGAAATACAGTTAAATTTAACATTGCGACTGAGACTTTTTGCACAATTTCCTACATTATCCGTGCGGCGAAGGAAAATCCAGTTCGTTCACTGCTGTAGAAGACGCGAAACACCGTCATCAAAATCATCGTAATTCACTGATTTTCACCGCACTTTTTCACATAAATTTCTCACTGCGCACTAAATAAAAGCAATGTTTATTGCTCAAGTGAAAACTAATTGAAAAATAACTACCGGAAGGCGTTCAAATGATCTGTTTTTTTTCAAATCGTTTGAAATTTGTTTTCTTCGTCGCCTTGTTTATAGTCGAAAAACGCGTTGCCAAACTGGCGGTTTGAACTGAAATAATCTTATGTTACACATCTGATAATACATCATGCAGTCAATAAAAGTAGGTATTTCAATTATTTTCCGCTACCGTAATAAAAGTAAAGTCTACCAAATAAATATTTTCCATACACACTCGTCATTCATACTAAAATTTTCTACTATTCCAAAAGTTTGAATCAGGAGAAATAATTTCATAATGGAAATTTGTTGGCAGCACTACCCACGTACATGTTAAGCATGTGTGTTAGTTGCTTGGCAGACTGAGGCATTAAACTGAATTGCAGCACAATCAAAACCATTTTTATGCGGTCGAAATGGGATTGCACTAGGAAATTTTTGTTAACTGGAACCGAAATAAACTTTCAAATTTGACTTTCAAAATTAACCGAAATGATAGTTATTCTGCATGAAGTCACAGATAAGTCATCCAGTTATCCAAGAAATGGCTTGAGCTCTGGAACAAAGATTTGCAGTCCTGTTTTGAGTATGGTACATGCTCCTTGTGGTACAGAGAAAGGATACGTAGATGATCAATTTTCCGGTTTCAAATATAATACATGCTCTCTGTAGTACAAAGAACAGAATGCGTTCACAGCATATGTTCTCGGTCGTCCAAGAAATCCCTGAAGTAAGGCCTTTCGATCTACATGCGTAACTGAAGATCAGTTTTCCGGTTTCAAATATGGTACATGCTCTCTGTAGTACAAAGTTGTTAACTGCGAGGTTTCGCCAATTTAGCATTTTTGCATTCGTATATCATGAGGCCAATACGATGATTTATGCCCAGGGAAATCGAGAGAGTTTCCAACCCGAAAATTTCCTAAACCGGGCCGGTAATCGAACCAAGCCACTTTCAGCATGGTTTTGCTTTGTAGTCGCGTATCTTGATGCACGGCTAAGGAAGGCCCGTTATATCTATATCTTCTTCTCTATATAATAAAAATGAAATGGTCTACCAGAGCTACGGCAACACACACGAGCTGGGAACAGCTTTCATAGTGATGGGCGATATGCAAAGGCGCGTGATCGGGTGGTGGCCGATCAACGAGAGAATGTGTAGGTTGAGGATCACAGGCCGTCCATAGGCCACACTCCGGAAGCACTGATGATGATAAAGACGCATTCTACGCGCAGCTGGAACGTGAGTACGACAGCTGCGCAAGCTACGCCGTCAAAATCATCATAGGAGATTTGAACCGCTCAGGGTGACCAAAAGGAAGAGTTTAGATCGACTATTGGACAGATCAGCGCCCACCGGCAGAAGAACGTAAGCGGCCTGCGGCTAGTTGATTCTGCCTCCAAGAGTGTGGCCATTCGCAGCACCTACGTCCAACACAGCCTTCCGTATCGGTACACCTGGAGATCACCACTGCCACTGTGATTCTGTCACAAATCGACCAAGTTCTGATTGATGGACGACACGTCTCCGACATTATCGACGTCAGGACATATCGTGGCGCTAATATCGACTCTGACCAATATTTGGTGATGGTTAAACTGCGCCCAAACTATACGTATTGAATAGATCCATGAAGTGAATTTAATGTGAATACGCGAATCGATTGAAGCCCTGTGATTTAATATTGATTAAACTAAGTTTTGCAATCCTATACGAGTAGTTAGTAATAATTTAAAATAAAGGTTTTCGAAAATGTTCGACGAAATCGGTAAGAAAGCGTTTCGATTGATTCGCCCACAGATTGGGAGTTTCAGGCCGGGCATCCCTGAGAAAAACGAACAGTGGGTAATGTCTGTGACATAACCGCTAAGTGGACGTAGGACTTGACTTAACCATGCCTTTAAGATACATAATATGTCCAAATTTCTCACATCAACTATTTTGGATAAATAATCGGCGTTGCATACCATTCCTTGGCAAAATCTTCTCATCAAACCGACACAGAAATCAAATCTACCTCGAACAAGAATCATCAAAAACAATTCAGGAAGTATCTGTCCGGTCATGGAATATTAGCTTCGACAGTGGCAACCTTCCCACTGAAGGACTGCCTGAAATAAGCCACAAGTTTGCCCAGCAGGGGATGTAGGGCCTCCTAATCCGTGCGATAGCGACTGAAGGAGAACATTATTTTTAACTCTTAGAGCCTTGAAAAAGGCTAAGTCCAAAAAGTAAGAAAACGATCTTTTCAAATAACCGCGAATTTCTAGTGGTGGTATAAAAAAGACTGAATGCTCTGCAAGCGAATGCACTTTTCTGTTATACCTTAATTTGAATCTTCTCTGCTTCCCAATTGGTGGGCCAATCAGCCAGTGTCTTGTATCCCGCTTCTTCGTCAGCCAAAGCGTCATCATCATCAACGCGTTCGAGAAGGGCTTCTTCTTTTTTACGCTTGTTGCTCGCTGCTGGCGTCTATTTCCTAACGGGACTTTTCGCTTGATACAGGCCAATAAGCCGGGCAAGCGAGCTTAGAATTGCAGTTCAGGTGAGAAGTACGATTGATAGTTTATTAATGTTTGAGCTGTTACCGGTTTTTTTTTTAATCCAAATATCCAAATATTATGTGAGAGATTTGGACATCTTATGTTTTTTTTAGGCATGGTCAAGCGAAGTTCTTCGTCCATTTCGCGGTTAAATCAGAAAAATTATCCACTGTTAGTTTTGACGCTATTTATGAAAATCACGCATAAAATTTTATCACTAGAATATTGGATTTGGCACCCAAGTACAGTTGGCTCTCTGAAGAACCGTTTGTTTTTTCGACATACATGCTGCATCATGTGGCTTTTCTTCAGCCTGTCTCGGCTCATCACCGATGCCGGCCGGTCTCGGCTGCTGCCGGTATCTGCTCAGCATTGCTGCTTTGTCGGGTCTGCAGGGTGGACTGCTGCTGTACTGGCTAGGTTTCGGCTGATGATGGTGGCTTCGATGGTGTCGAGCCGAAAAAGCGGTCGGTGCAGACTTCATTCCCTGCTATAAGGTGTGAGTGCTGTTCAATCGATGATGCGGTTGCTTCGCTTGTCCCGGTCAGAATTAAAGGAAAAAATCGCGTTGCGCTATTTTATGGCTTCTCGGCAGACCCAGCGGCTGCTCATTCGCTGGTGTCTGCACCAATGAGAACGTGGTAATGGAATGATGCAAGAATTATGCGGTACCGTCAACTGGGGGGAAGATGATCATTTTTAAGACAAAACATGCAATAACAATGTGTGTTTACATTTTAAATCCAAACAAATATTTTCAAACCATGTACTGCTATACGTTGCAATAATCAACAACTTTAGTTTTCTGAAATGCATTCGCATTTATTAAAATAAATTAAATTATCACACATTTTTTGAGTAATCTGGTTTGGGGTGAAGTTGATCAAGACAGCTCTACTAGAATCATTATGACCTAGTAGTCAAAATACACTTGGTTATTTAATGCATGTTAAATTTACTACGTAAAAAATTCTACGAAGTCAATATTTGAAACGAAAATAGCGTCATTTATGACTATCTCTCTCTTTATTCCACAAAATACATTTTCATGATTATAATCGAAAAACTCGGATTTCTACCTAGCGGTAACATTACTTGAACGGAGAATATTGTTGAATACCGTTTCATAAAAAAATTTGGCACTTTTGACTGACACATCAAATGATCATCTTCACCTCACTGATCATCTTCCCCCCAGTTGACGGTACCCATATTTATAGGTTCCCTTGGTCTCAATGTTTTTCATTGAAAACAGTTTCATGCCTATTGAAACAAGTTTTTCGGGTCTTATCAAGCATGGATATGAAAGGCATGCTTGAAATCTGTCGATTGAGGGCTTACCGCAGAAATTCGTCCATTGAGACGAACGCTAGTAACGTTTAAAATCTTTCAACACAGCGTAACGCGGTCGATTTGAATATTTTGGAATGACACCCGGTATAGTAAAGAAAGACGTAAGTCCTACGTCAAAAATCTCCGCCGAATACCTCCATTAGGAGTGGCGCGTAAGTAGTTTGCAGGTTCAGCAGTTTTCCTGACGAATCGTTGAATCTGCCCCATGTACTAGGTTCCGACATTATAACCCCACCGTCGGACATACCACCTGTTCAAACTCGAATCCATGTGCCAGTGAAATTTGCGCCACTATGTCGCTATTGTACATTGCACAATTGGGAGCAAGATTGGGAGCACCTCCCAGTGGATTACGCAGTCATTGACTGCAATTGACACACAATATGCAAGCTATTTTCACCACTCAATCCTGCAGACGACGCCAACGACATTTCCGGTGAATACAGATAAGGTTGTTTTCCCAAAGACGGTTTTGATCAGCAAGCATCTATTATTACCTTTCAGCAGATTCCAGGGGGTAGACTATATATTGAAGCAAATCTTAAGTCATTTCTCAAATCGACTTCCGGCCATCCGGTACCAGTCGGGAGGTCACCTATACATGCTGCACCAAACGCTACATTTCTATGTACGATATGTTTCTTCAAATAAAAAAATATAATGATTTTTTTATTATTTGGGGAATGAACTTCAGTCATTTTCAGTCTACGATTAATGTATTTTGCCCTGTTTATTTGTCTGAAGGACTGATGGGGAGGCGCTCCCAGAACCCAGAAATATTTGATCTTATTCTATAGATAATGGATTCATAGTTTTGTTAGAGGAAGAAGCTGGAATTTATTGTAAAGTGAAAATGTTAAAATTACACTCAAAAGCTATTTTTTAAATCGATATATGAGGCTCTACGTTAAAACTAAATAGTATTTCCATCAGATTTTTAGGTCACAAATAAAAATTGGAAGTTCGACATAAAGGTAACACTTGGATTTATTCCAAATAAATCATTAAGATATGACGTTTTGCATTTCATTTTGTTTTCATTGTTTTCTATAGATGCGACCAGCGATGAGCTTAATATGGAAGCAACGATGTGCCTCAACGCATCGATATGAAGGCTATGATGCGTAGCCACGAATTGCTGTGATAGAATAGTTTGACCGCCACCCGTTGTAGCGCTTGAGTCGTGTTCGCCTGTTCCAAGCAATAATGGACTATATTGTTTATATATAATATTTGAAGAAACTTTTGACTCCGTTATTTTAGGGACTAGCGTTACACAATTTTGCAATCAACCCTTTCTGTTCAGAAAATGCCGGTCTTGAGAAGAACAAATTTTCTTTCCCCAATGCGTTTTTCCAATAACTAACTTCATCCAAACGCTTGTGAGAACCTTGCGTTGAAATTTCACTTCGTGCTGTTATAGCAACAGACGCCATTTTTGTAATCAACCCTTTCTTCACTTAAAATGCGAGTTCGACGAGGTTGAAGGACGACCACCACCAATGCAATGGGTTTTCATTGAAAATAATATCAGCTGCTGCGTCCGCTCTGCGTGAAATCTTGCACGAACTGAGAATTAGATCCAAACCCGCAAGTTGCTTGATGTCTTTGCTAACGATGCATGTACGGGATTGGATATTTTTAAACTAAACTATTTTCAAACTGTTTTCCAATTTTCAATAATATATAGTTGAAAATCTGTATTTTTTAACATTTTTTTTAACAATACAATGAAGCGTTGACTCATCATTAATAGACTGATCCAAAAATATTGGAAATCCATTGATAAGCAGCGTAGATCTTAGCGTTCCAAGTCTTTCTTCTTTTCGTGTCTGTCTCCCGTTTTCGCAATCGCAAAGTGTACCCCAATATAGAAAAGACAGGTAGCATAGCAATTTCTATTATTGGCAATCAATTTGTTCCATTTGCCAACCGAAAACTGGTAATGTATTGATTAGAGTGGGGCGTCATGGTCATTTTTTCAAATCAGTGGTTTTTGAAGCCATTCTGGGTCCTGAACAACTGTGCAGAATTTGGGACCGATTGGTTGCTTCCTCGCTTTCAGCATCGCGTTTGAAGTTTGTATGGAAATTAGTATGAGAGAACTCATATTTTTGCATTTCTACTACTAGATGTTTCATTTCATCGCAAACCAAGTGGCACATTACGTTAAAGTATAGCCCAAAGGATGCCGAAAAACTTTACTGAAGAAGGCACGTTGCTGGAACGTCCACGAAAAAAGTTATAACGCTTCGAAGATTGAGTGTTCAAACCATATGCAAAAATCATTTATTCTGCCAGCACTGCCGAACTACGTGGAGCAATAATTTAACTGAGTGTTATTTCAAAATTATTGATTTTATAGAACTTTGGAGCTAATGGGAGATATTCAGAATGATTTCACAAAGTTAAAATTCCGACTAGAAGGACAATGGGGTTTGCCCTCTGACAAATACAGGTCGTCCGGTAGTGCTGGCAGAAACATTGATTTCTTGCATATGGTTTAAACAATCAATTTTCGAAACGTAATAACATTTTTTGTAGGCCTTTCAGCTGCGTACCTTCTTCGGCAAAGTTTTTCGGCATCTTCCAGGCTATATGCTAACGTATTAAGTCACGTGTTTGATGATAAATTGAAGCCGCTAAGAGCAAAAATGTAGAAAATTACGTTTTCCCATACTAATCTCCATGTAAAATAAAAACGCGATGCGGCATGCGAAATCGCAATCAATCGAGCCCATATTTTGCACAATTGATTGGGGTCCCAAAACGATTCAGAAAAACCTTGATCTCACTTGATCGGACGAAGTTTGCGTTTTTCCATACAACTGCGCCCCGCTCTAGTATTGATGGCAAATTCCGTTTGTTTATATCTTTTAGTAGAAAAATTTACTGTTGATATATGGTCGCAGGCTCGAACCCCAGTGGCGTAGCCACGGGGGTTGTTTTGGACATAACCGCCGGCCCCCCCCCCCCCCCGCCCGAAGACCAAATTTGTAGAAGAAAAAAAAAATTTCGAACCTTCTTGAAATTAAAAAAAATTCCAAAGGCCCCCCCCCCCCCCCCCAGACCAATTTTTTGGCTACGCCACTGTCGTCTGGCATGAACATTTTACCACATTACAAAACAAATTTAGAAAAGATATAAGGCTACCACGGTGTGGCTACTAAATTTGATAAAATTTAAGGCTTCGGTGAAAATCTTTTTCAAAACTCGAAGATAAATGCCAAAGCCAATTATCTTTTTCCTACTTCCGCTAAAATCAAACCAAATTATTCTGTGTGGTATCTTTTTTAGCGTGTGTTTGATATGTTCACAAATACTTTCCCACGCTCTATTCCGAAGTGTGTTGCTGCCAATGAAAACGATAGTTATTTATATCGCGTTTTTATTTTCTTAAATATGGCGCAAATATTGAATATTATATTGAATATTAATAATTCAATATTATATAATATTGAATATTTTTGTTCTTACTGTTGATAATTAAGCGGAGATCATCTGCGTTAAGTAATTATCTTTGAGATTTATCGTGTAATACACAACAAAGGGGAATAACAGTCGATACAAAACAGTAGGTAAAAGTTTGCAATTTGTGTGCTGTTTTCTTTGGCAATGGCAAGGATTTCGGTGGTGCACATTTGTTTTGATTAATAATTCCACAAATATTTCTACTTTTGCACAAACAACTTATTGAAATAGAAGCCTAGACTTTAAATGGTGTGTTAGGATCCAAATTATAATCATACGTAGTGTGTGTTTGCAGCAATACGCAAACATTGTTAGGATTGTTAACAATAGACACACCCTGCCAGTGCCGTATTTCACCCTATCAGTGAAAGTATCAAATTAAATCACCTCTGATGCTGGGAGGAATAAGTTTTCGCAAACGTATTTTATCTTCTTGCGAAACACTTCCTGTGGGTTTGACAAATCATTTCTCATTAGTGTCACCACTTTTCAACAGCTTCTCAGTAAGTGTCACTCCGCTTTAGCCAGCCATACTACAATGTTTCAAATGCATTCATATCGTCACGGAACAATTTCCATCGGCAACAAAGTTGAAAGGACCGCATCCTTTCTATGCTACAGCTTGGCATCGTACGGGAGAGCTCTCCTGCTCTGTACAAGAGACTTTGAAAAAAAAAAAACCATTGGATTAATCCACGTTTGAAAGGAATCGACCAGTCGTGACATATTCTCAGAAGTAAAATTTCCAAGTGGTTTCCATACTTTTGTTTGATATGGCAGACATCAAATAAATCTGATACCATGCATGAGATATATGTAGTTAGTTCCCTTTGTCCGTATACATCCGACATCCGATAATATCAACCATCATGAATGTGACCTCAGATACAAGAGAAGAGTGTATCAACATCAACAAGCTCACTCTATTTTGCTTTTTATCCACAACGGGCGAGTTCTTTGTATAATGCTTTCCACTGAGGAGAAAGTTTTTACTAATTTGTTACTAAAACATCTCTATGTTAAAAACACAATTTGGAGGAGGATTCCTAATACTAAAGAGAATTCGGAGAGATATTTGATTATTTATTGCAAGAATTTTCAATGATGTATTGGAATTATGGAAAGTTTGCCAAAACAGTTACTCAAATTGAGAAATATCGAAGGACTCTGGTTTTGTTGGATTTGAAAACTCAACCAAAATTGACAATTTGTGGGAATCTCTATCACCCTACTTATTATATTATAAAGTCGGAAAAAGATTCGAATACAGTCTGTATACAGTCTAATTCAAAATCTCTGAGTTATCTTACATATTGACGTAACCGCTTTCTCTCGCAACAAGGTTGATCCTCCATCCTAATTAAATTGATAGATGGGAGCCAATTCGCGTCACTGATGCTAATACGCAAACAATTTATTCAACGTAATCAGCCCAATTGGTACCGCCAAGCAGCTGATTCACACTTCACTGAGAATCCTAAATTCTTAACTTTTTGTTGAGGTAAATATCTAAAATTAGAAATGCTCAAGATCACGATCCGCCGTCTTGGTTCGACACAAAAAGTCACGCGACAACGATTGACAGATTCACAACCTGGGTCCTGCCTATGCGGCGTGATGGCAATCAACCAGCCTAAAACCAAACCACAAGGATGGCAAGGTGGGTTCGAGAAAAGTTCAAAGACAATCTGGATTCCATTCAATTAGTCTAATAGCGTTAATTAACTTTTGATCCCCGGACCGGTAGTACCTGTTGACTTAACGAGCAGACGGCGTGGGAGCAACCCACGGAACTAATTATACGGAGTAGCTGCTTTACATTGCGAACAAATTTAGGATGGCTTTAATGAAATGTTGCAGGCGTGACGGCTTATCATGATTCAAAGAAACACTGTTTTCCGTTTTAACGCTTGGTGCATCACATTACACAAAGTCCAGTGATCTTCAGTATGATAGCCAAATGCAAGTTCAAATGACATTTGACATTGATGACTTTTTGTTGTCATGCCTAAATTATATGTATAGCAATATGCATTGATATACAAAATGGTTTCTTCAATCGTTTTGGTACCTTCGGCAATTTTTCTGGTAGTTTATTAGGGCAACATGAAAAAAACCTGATTATTCCACCTAAGGGTTTTGGTACTTTTATCGTGCAAAAAATACTAAAAAATATGAGTGAGTGTTTTAAGTTTGTTTTGCGCATAAATGTAGTGTTCTGGTCATAACTTATGATCCCATGGTCCAATCTGACCAATTTTCAATAGCAAACAATGCACACTGGTTCAAAAGCCCTCAAAACGTGCATTTTTTAGTTTTCGACCTAAAAACTACATTTCAGAGTTATGATGTCTTCAGAAGAGTTGAAGGATATTTCTTTGGCTTTCTTTTGATAAGAAAACATCAATGATCTATCCCTATCCACATTAAAGGGCGGTGCGAAATAAAAAAAATTACGCAGATACACAAAAGCAGTGGTTGTCCTCTGAACATTTTTTCTGAAGACACCATATTAGAATAACGGTTTTGTAACGAGTTAGAGCACGTTTTGTATGAATGAACCCCAAAAATCATATTTTGAGCATAACTTTTTGAAAACGGCTTTGGGGGCTTTTGAACCAGTGTGCAATGGGACAGAATTTCCCGTCAAATAGAGTTGATAAATTGTTGAGCTTGTGAGTAATTCGACCAATGCTAAGTTCCTACAGTGTGTCTACAAAATTGTGTAACACACTTTGTTCCTTAAAAGTTCATGATACTTCTCCAACACTTCTTGCCATGATTAATTTTAGTTACATCAACGTGTCCCATGACCGCTTATAGTACCTAAAAAGCGCAAAAATTTATGACTTATGAGACAAATTTTGTCATCTAGAAACTCATGCGAAACATAACCCAAACAAACATTTGTATGTTAGAAGAACGTTATTCCAACTATGAGAAAACAAATAATAATACCATCTCTTGATCTAAAAGTCGGTGTCATCTCTAAGATAAATAACAAAAACAAACACATTTCAAAACTTAAAATGGATAAATTCAAAGAACATTATTATAATGGATGGATGAAACACATCACAATTCTAGAAATATGAATCGCTATAAATTCTTATTGGCAAATTTCATATGCGGTTCTAGCTCTATCGTAAAAGTCAATATTTTACCTACATACAATTTACGCGCCAATCAGAAAATTGATGTTTTTTGATAATTTTAGCCAAATTTTAACTATTGAGTTAAAGACGAATGATATTCAACATGGTTGACCATTTTAATTCAGCGGTCTTGATCAGTTTAATGGCATGCGTATGCTTATCTTATTGCCTGACAATATCTTGAATATATCGGGCACTAATAGTTTTCATACTGTGACTGACAATGACAGCGGGCACAAAATGTTTACACTGCTATTAACACAGGTCTGGACACGGAGGTAATCAATGTCAGTGTGCAGTTTTAGAAAGGTTCTACTAAAACACAATGAAAAAGATTCCATCGGGCGCAAATATTAAATCCGTAAATAATTTAGCTCACATTTTTGAAAAATAATATTTGCTTACCTGCAGCATGCCTCTCTCTGAAATATAAGAGCCATCGGAACTCGAAAACCCGAGATTTAGTTTTCGAAAGTCGTGAAGTGAAACACAGATTCCGTGTGGAATCGACATTTAAACTTCCATTGCTTAGCTTTGTAAACGTGTTCTAAAAACATATCTAAAACAATATCAACGCATTAAATATATGGATATTTTTCGCCTCCACCTCAAGATTTCACATTGTATTATTTTTCGATTCCTGGATAGTTCCACCCACCAAACGTTATAATTATGTTTGCTTACCTGCAGCATGCCGATTTTCATGGATTTGATCTTCATAAGACTTTAAATTGAACAAATTTTTGAATATGAAATCGCGAGCTGAGAGAAGAATAATGTAAACATAAGATTCAGTGCGGATTCCGAGTTTTCATCTGTCAAATTTAGATAAGTCGTATTGTGGTTTTAAAAAAACATCATTGAGTCATCATCATCATATAAACAAACTTGTTATGTTGAAGTAGTTTATATGTTTCCGTAGCCTATAATTACCATAATATTGCAAAATCAAAGTAAATGTATGATTTACAAGTTTATTCGAAGAAAACATGCTTCAAAGTATATGAAAAAATAATATATTTTTGTGTAACACTTGTACCACTGTTATGTGACAATTTTTTAGGCTCGAATTTCAAAACATGTTTTTGTGTGTTACTTGGGTACACACATACAACCAAGATCTACGAAGGCACACGTATAAAAAAGGCTGTCTTTGCCAGTATAAGAAACACATATCTGGAAACTTCCAAGATCCGAAAGTTTTGTTCTAATGCTAAATATGTCCTGTGGACGCTAGTAAAGCGTGGTGTGTATCACTGGAGAATGCTCAACGACTGTACTGCCGCTAACCGCAAGTCGAGCATATCTGTATATGGAGGCCCGTATACAGATGTGCTCGACTTGCGGTTAGCGGCAGTGTAGGTGTTTATCAATACATGCCTGCGGTATATAATTCGTGTCTGGTTGCCTCAAAACTGGATCTAAACCACTGAGTCCCAACGTAGTTGCCCCCCAAGCAGCACACATGTTGCACCGAGGTTACTGTAACTCCTATACAACCGAATTTAGTTACATTTGAGTTGCTGCAACCAATTTTGATTGTCTAGATTGTGCTGCTAGTGTCCCAGAGGTCGATAGCAACTGAAATTCTGTCACGGAAGTAGGGAGTATACCTTATGTAGGGGCGGAACAAAATCTGTAAACAAGCATTAGACTGAAATCCAGCTGTATCGCAGCTAAGGGGCTTATAGTTTAGTAACCTTAAAAAACAAATAAAAGTAGTCGACTTGTACTGCTTCAGGTGAAAGTTTATCTTCTCATGCTTTCTTTTATCTATGCCGACAGGTTTGGGTGGAACCTTTTCGAGTTCTCAGCTTCTGCTGGATTCCAAAATGGTGCCAAACCATTATTCTGATCTCTCCTCATCGAGCCCATTATATTCATATTCAAATTGCATGTGTTTTCGATCATTTTCAAAATAAATCACGGTAAATTTCTACGTGAAATTTATTTTTTGATTTTGTTATACTTGAGCTCTATGGTATTGCCAGTGCTGAGGGAGCAACTGACAATAGAAGAGGGCTGAAACAGTGTCCCTCAAGTCTAACGTAGAGACCTTTCGCTAGGGGAAAAAATAACAATACATAATAATTAACAATTTAACTTGGTACCAAACACTTTAATAACATTAAAATATGGTTGGAGAATAAAATATGGACGAGAATACATGCCGAAAGAACACCTATCATGTTAGAGGGTAGTCGTCTTCCACGGTGGGGAATCCCACTAATTTTTGGTCGGATGACCAACTATGGATGCACGGATATCCACGAATCCTATGGATGATCTCCGGAAATTAAGCGCTGTAGTAGGCACTATGGGGGATCCCCATACAAGCGAGCGGTCAAAAATAAAATTGGACTTTTAAAGTGATTTTCCACTTAGTTTTAGCTGTGTATGGTCGAAAAAGCATGAATATACAATTTCAACCCCCCTTTGGGGATCGTCTATGAATTACGTAATTATTTTTTCATAGGTTCGATTAACGTGACAAAGCAAACCTATTTGGGAAGTTGAAATTTCGTGCGTTTTCTTAAGGAGAAGGAAGGGGCTGTACAAAAACTAAGTTCAGCAATTTATGGACATTATGGCGGCGATCATGTTAAATGACATTAATTTCATGACATTCCGTGATATTTTTTGTTCTCACTCTCATGCCTCACAATTTGTAATTAGAACAATTTGTTTGACAAAGTACTAGGATCTGAAGGATCATAAAGCATTAAATGTTAATCAAATAATCAGAATTGAAAATAACTTTTGAAAAAGGGTATTAGCAAATTAGAAATCGCAATCCCATGACATTTTTACGTGTACAAGTTATTCAAAAATGAGATTAATATATTCTCAAAAAATGTGGACATTCATTGTGGAATGTAAGAATGCTCCATTCTTCCGAAAAGCAAAATTCTTTTAATTTAAATAACAACACTATTTGAATTACTTTTGATTTGTTTTCATGATTTCTACAAGTTATATACAGCATCATTCTTTTTCTGTGTCAAGGTTTAAGTCTTCAATGATATTTTCTTCAATTCCATCAACGATGGAAGATGAGATAAATTCATCTAAAGTATTAGAAGATAAAGAACTTTTGAAAATCTTCAAATATTACAAAATTACGCATGGCATAAGAATAACTAAGTGAAAAATTTTTTCCAACGTCTCCTCGTTATCCAAATCGAGCTTAAAATGGATCTGATTCATGTAAGGCACGAAGGAAAATGTCAACATTTGCCTCTCTTGATCATTTTCTTGCATTATGAGTTCTAAATTTCTTCAACTGTTTATATTGACTTTCCGCTGGTTGTTCAGCCAGTGAACCTCAAAGTGTAGATGAGTGAATAAATATTTCCCTACCATTAGCCAGACATTCATGAACACTAGCAGGAATTTCATACGCTCCGTTCTAACTAAGATATTGTTCGTCTTTACTTTTGCAATAAACATGTCGGGAATTATTGATTCCAGGAGATTTATAAATATTTACATATTATGAAATCTCATATTTAGTTCTCCATCAGTAGCTAATGAATAGCTCAGAAAATTAGGTTTAGAGAATGACTCAAACCACTCAAGCCCCAAACGCATTTCAGCGGAATGGCGACGGAAACGGTAAAATTTGACAGGAAATATATGAGCGAACTGTTAAATCCTTCCGTTACCGTTGTGCTGCATTGCATTGGGGTTTTATTCATTTACTCCTTTGAAAAGTTAATTAAATGAGCTCAAATGGTTATAAATAAAGTCGAAGTTATTACCAATAAATGTATTTTGACCATACCCTTTGAGCGCATAGTTCAGTCTGACCCATTTTCAATAGGAAACGATGGGACTAGATTTCCCGTCGAATGAAACTTGTTGCGAGAAAATCGGACACAAATAAGTGTCTAAATGGCGATTGCGTTCTTTTGCGCACATACATACAGACGCGCATGCACACACATACAGACATCACCTCAATTCTTCGCGCTGAGTTAGTTGATATATACCACTAGGGGTCTCCGGGCCTTCTATCAAACATTCGTTTTTGGAATGAGCATTAACCTTGGAGTACGAGAGAGGCAAAACACGGTAAAAAACAAATGAAAAAAATCAGAGTGACTTAACTCTGTTAATTGCAAATACTGGCAAGAAATTCTTTCGGGACATTTTAGTCGAAGCTTTGTCCTTGATGTGTATCATAAAAGAACCTGGGGATTCCTGAGGAAAAAAAGTTCTTCACTATCAAAGTTGAAAATAGCGTCGTTTTGGAAAAAATATTGCTTCCGCATTTTTTCAATTTTTTTCACAGTGTAACCATTAGTTTTTGCACACCATTTAAAAAGCTTATACAATAACCTTTGTAATGATGTATTAACATTGAAGAAAAACATTTAAAAATATTTCAATAAATAGTTGAAAATAAAATATTTTTGCAGAAAATTTGCTAACTTTTTTACCCATTTCTGACTTTGCCACCTTATATCTTTGGAACTAGTGCACCTAGAGACTTCAAATTCAGAATTTCTCTTAATTAGAGTATTGACAATGGAGAGAAAATATTTTAAAATAATTCGGAAGACATGACATTTTCGATTAATGACCGCCCGAAATCCTATAGTGGTAGGGTGGCTCAAAAAAAACTTTTTCAAATTTTTTGATGGGCCGCCCTTTTATTCGGTTCTATTTGATGCCCTGATGCTCTGGACAAAATTTCAGCCAAATCGGTCAACGTTTGGGCGGTGCTAAACTCGTTGGAAGTTTCTATGGAAAAATGTATGCAGAAACATCCAGAAACAGTGATTTGCAGTTGGAAGGCACAATTTACGATCAAGAACCATGATACTCATTCAGTTCTTGTAGAATTACAGAATGTTATGCTGAAAACTGCGAAAAGATTAGAGTTTATTACGCAAAGTTATTAGCATTTCACTGGAGTGTTGTAGGGGTGAATTTATTTCTTTTCAAAGGTAAAAGAAACAAAATTTGCTCAAACCCCACTCCAGAGAAATGCTAATAACTTAGCCGGGCAAACTCTAATCTTCTTGCGGTTATCAGCATAACATTCTGTATTTAATTCTACAAGATCTGAATGAATACCATAGTTCTTCATCGTAAGTTGTGTAGTTCAGCTGCAATTTACTGTTTTTGGATGTTTCTGCATACATTTTACCATATAAACTTCCAACGAGTTTAGCACCGCCCAAACGTTGGCCGATTTGGCTGAAAGTTTGTCCACATCATCAGGGCATCAAATAGAACCGAATAAGAGGGCGGCCCATCAAAAAAAATTGAAAAAAGTATTTCCCATACTAATTTGAGCCACCCTACGCTGTAGTCAGACAGAAAAACAGCGAAAGATTTCTTCAAAAAAACTTCCCAGAACCGAAGATTTCCGCAGAAAATCGATCAGAAAGATATTGTTTTTTTTTTGCACATCCTCATTAATAACTACAAATTGTAACATTAACAGAGATTGTTAATCTTACGTTACATGAATAAATAAATAAATAATAATAATAATAATGCGATTGCCCGAGGAGGGAGCCCCTACTGGAGCTGGTCCTGGAACGGAGGACAGAGCGAGCACCCAGCGGCTAGAGGAAGGAGAGGTGCAACAGCGACCCTCTAGTCATCGGGCTAAGCCCGTGCCGACAAGGCAAAACAGAAACGGCAGCAGAAGAAATCACCAAGGCAATGCTGCACCTGCTGATGTTGCTGTGGTTGATCGACGTCAATCACTCACGTTAGCGGGCCGCCAACGGCAACGGATCATGTGAACAAGGGAGATGAATCAGTACGTGATCCGTTGTTACTATGTTTGCACCAGGATGGAGACGGATATGTCCGGCAGACCGGCGATGCTGGAGATGTTCAACGAGAGGTTTCCTCGGTTTGCACCCCAGCTTGACCAGAACAAGTTGTACACACGCCAGAGAGCTATTATGTCACATAATATGCTGATTGCAGAAGACGTAGAGTACATCAAGCGGGAAGTGCAGAGGGAACTAGGAGAGGAGGAGGAGGCAAGATCGAGTGATACGTAGAGAAGAAGTTCTGTTGGGTTGGATGCATCAATCGCAAGTAACCGTCGCGATTCGATTGCACCCGCCGCTCCAGGATCAACAGTGGAATTGCAACGACAGCAATTGAAGGACGAACCAGCTTATCATATGGGCACAGCAGTTACACAGTTCCGTGGGACAGACCCCATGTCCCGACACCGGATACCCAAATAGCATGAATCCTATCGGTTGACGAGTACAGTAAGCATCCTTAACCAGGATATTTTGCCACAGTACTTGGAAACCCTGGAGAACCTTGAGGAGCTGCAATTTATTGTGTATTCGGCTGCAGTGGCTGTTTTAAGAACGTTGGGATTGCGAACGCGTCCACAAGGTGAGAGTGATGGACGCGCACACCCCAAAGCACGAAAACCCGCGTGGATGCGACGTCTGGAGACCCGCATCGCCACACTGCGGTCAAAGGTTGGTCGATTAACACAGTACAAGCAGGGGAATCGATCAACCAGGCTAGTTCGGAATGTTGCTGAAATTGTGAAACCCACAGAACTCCGTGATCTCACCAAGGCGAACATAACTGAGATCCTCGACACCCATGTACAGCGGTTGAGTGCTCTTGCTAAACGACTGCGACGTTATGGAGAATGTTCGAAGAGGAAGGAGCAAAATCGAATGTTCAACATCAACGAAAGGGAGTTCTGCAACCACATCCGAAACGACAAAGCCGACTTTGGCGAGGGCCTTCCGGAGATTGGAGAAATCACGCAGTTTTGGTACAATCTATGGGAGAACCCCGTCATACACAACGGCGATGGGGTGTGGATGGCAGAAGAGCAATATTGTGGTGAAATTGGTGACATGACCGCTATCAACGTGACCGTCCAACAACCTGATGACCGAGGAACAAAAAGGTTGTCGACACACGAGCCTGCAAGGATCAGGTCATCATTGATGCAGTCGTTGTTGGGCAGGCCACCCACAAGCAAAGAATTCTGAGCATGGCGTATATCGACTATAAAAAGGCATACTACTCAGTACCTCACTCGTACATTCTTAAGGTACTGGAGTTGTATAAAATAGACGGTAACGTCATCAGGCTAATGCAGCACGCTATGGGGATGTGGAGCACACCCCTACACAATACCGATAGAGAATAGGTGTCACGGTCCAGGACTCTCAGCATCAGGAGGGGCATATTCCAAGGCGATACCTTTAGTCCTCTATGGTTTTGCCTTGCCATGAACCCTCTTAGCAGAGCACTCAACCAACACAACTATGGCTATCATTTGAAGCGTGGGGAAAGGAGTACAAACATTACCCACACCTTCTTTATGGACGACTTGAAGCTGTTTGCGGAATCTGAGGAGAAGCTGCACCAATTTCTGCGACTTGTAATGGTATTCAGCAACGACATCCGGATGGAGTTTGATCGATAAATGTCGATCCATACATCTACACCGGGGTCACCTGGTGGATGCCGACGGTTTCCGCGTCAACGAACAGGAGGAGATTCGAAACATGGTTGATGGCGAAACGTACAAGTTTCTAGGTTTTCTGCAACTGAAAGGAATTTGCCATACGACGATCAAGAAAGAGCTGCAGGAAAAGTTCTTGCATCGTGTCAACGGTATTTTGAAGAGCCTCTTGTCGGCCGGCAACAAGGTGAAGGCGATAAACACGTTTGCTGTGGCCTTGTTGACATACAGTTTCGGGGTGGTGAAGTGGACCAAGACTGACTTGGAGGCGTTAGAACGAGCAGTACGAGTGGCGTTCACTAAGCATCGCATGCGCCATCCAAAATCGTCCATTGAGAGAGTCACCCTGCCACGTACAGTAGGAGGAAGAGGCGTCACCGATATACAAACACTATGTGTCTGTATGTATCTGGCGCAGGAGGACTATCAGCTGAATTGCTGATCAAATCTGTCATCTGAATTGCTGATCAAATCAAATCAGATCAAATCTGTCGACGAGATGATCGCATCGTGGAAGCAGAAGGAGTTGCATGGGACGTACCCCCATCAACTGGAGCTGAAATATATCGAAAAAGCGACGTCGAATACGTGGCTGGTGCGGGGTGAACTCTTTTCGGAAACAGAAGGATTCATGGTAGCCATCCAGGACCGGGTAATTGCGACGAAGAACTATCGGCACTATATATTGCACGAAAACGTGAAGGACCGCTGCAGAAAGTGCAATTCAGTAGGAGAGACGATCGAACATATCGTGTCCGGGTGTTCAGCCTTAGCTGATTCAGCCTATCTCGGTCGTCATAACGAAGTAGCCAAGATTGTGCACCAACAGCTTGCTTTAAAGCACAACTTGGTTAACCAGTTTGTCGCCTACTGCAAATATGTGCCTGTCCCGGTTCTGGAAAATAGTTTCGTGAAGCTGTACTGGGATCGCGAGATCATAACGGATGTCCTCATTGTTGCCAATCGGCCCAATATTGTGGTTTACGACAAAAGGATGAAGCAGATAACCCTCATCGACATTTCTGTACCGCTAGACCATAATGTCCAAACAACATTCTCCAACAAGATAACGAAGTACCACGACTTGGCGGAGGAGTTGAAGCAGATGTGGCACCTGGAGGACGTGCGTATAATTCCGGTTGTTATCTCAGCAACCGGAATCGTCCCTAAATCTCCTCTGAGATCCTTAGGAGAGCTGGAACTATCTCATAACATCCATAGCATCCAAAAGACAGTGGTTCTTGGAACTTGCAGCATCGTAAGAAGATTCCTGAACCACCATAACTAATACATCCGGTGCAAACGTTTATTATAGGATTTTAAGTCAACCGGCGAATGAGATCCACAGAGCCTAATCCCCTTTGGCATTCAGATTGCCCGGGGTAGGTGAAAATTCCCAGCACGCTTGCTGAGGAAGTGCCAAAACTCTATAATAATAATAATAATAAAAGTCACGTTCACGTAGGCGATGGTAATATTCAGATCGCTGTCAAACAACGGATCTGCTAAGAAACAACAGTTAAAGGTGTCGGGCTATGGAGCGGAATGTCGTTTAGCCGTAAGACATTTGGCCGAATGCCGTTTAGCCAACAAAATGATTTGTAAAAATTACAGTGAAAAGTGAAAAATGAGACAATTATCACACCTCATCAGTAGGGAGAAGTGTAAAAAAGAGCGAAAAGGGGAGAAGTGAGAAGTGAGAAATGAGAACTGTCTAGTGAGAAACGAGAAGTGCAAAAGAGAAGTAAGAAACGAGACGTGAGAAGTTTGAAGAAAGAAATAAAATAATTAATGAGAAATAAGAAGCTAGAAGTAAAAATGAAAAGCTAGAAGTAAGAAGTATGATGTGAGAAGTGAGTAGTCGTAATCTGAGAAAAGAAGTATAATGTGAGATGATGTTAAAAAGTGAGATATAAGAAATAATTGAATAGTGAGAAGCGAGTAATGAGAAGTTTGAAGAAAGAAGGAGAAAATGAGAAGTGAAAAGGGAAAAATGAGAAGTGCAGCGTTAGAAGTGAGAAATGAGAAATGAGTGAAAAGTGAAATTTCGAAAATTGAGCATTATGCCATTAATTTATTTCCTTCTTTTTCCTTCTCGCTTCTTCCTCTACTTCACTCCTCTTTCTTGTTCTTTTCCTCTTCTTTCTACTTTCTTCCTTCTTTTTCTTTCTTCTGTCTTCCATCTTCCTGTATTATTTTTTTCTTTTTCTTCTACCTTCTTCTTCCTTAACTTCTCTTTATTCTTGTTCTTTCTTTCTTCTTTTTTTTTCTTCTTCCTTATTTTCCCTTTATTCTTCTTTCTTCCTTTTGTCTACTACCTTCGTTTTCTTTCTGATTTTTCTTCTTTCTTTCCTATTATTTTCTTCTCATTCTTCCTTCTTCTTCTCCCTTCTTCTTCTTCTTCTTTTTCTTATTTTTCTTCTTCTTCTTCTCTTATGGCTCTACATTCCAACTGGAGCTTGGCCTGTTTTTCAACTCAGTGTTCTATTAGCATTTCCTCAGTTATTAATTGAAAGCTTCATATGCCCGCCATTGCATGAGTATGTATCTTGTGTGGCCAAGTATGATGGATACACTATGCCCAGGGTTTCGAGAATGTTTCCTACCCGAAAACATCCTAGACTGGACCGAGAATCGATCTCGCCATCTCCGGATTGGCAATCCTACGCCTTTGCTCGCAAGGCTACTGGAGACCCTCCTTCTTCATTCTTTCTTTTTCCTTCTTCCTTTTCTTTTTTCTGTTTTCCCGCTTTTTATTTCTTCCTTCATCCTTCTACTTTCTCCTTTTTTCATCTTCCGTCTTCCTTTTCCTTCTTCCTTTTTCCTTCTTCCTTCGTCCTTTTTTATCCTTTTGTCTTTCTTCTTCCTCCACCTTTCTTTCTTCCTTCTTCATACCTTCTTCATGCTTCCTCCTCCCTTTTCCTTCTTAATTCTCCCTTCTTCTTTCGATCTATTTGGTGCTCTGTGGCTCATGCACATGTATTGTGCTTTGCTCCGGTTGAAACAAGCGCGATCTCAATAGTTTACAGTAGCTATCGAGCAAGTGAGTACAAAGCGCGTTTTAGTCGTTGTAAAGTAGTTAAGATATCGAATCAGTCTTCGGGAAAATACGTTAGACACGCGTTGCTTTTCCGTCTTTGTATCATCCCTCCTTAGCCGTGCGGTAAGACGCGTGGCTACAAAGCAAGACCATGCTGAGGGTGGCTGGGTTTCGCTTCCCGGTGCCGGTCTAGGCAATTTTCGGATTGAAAATTGTCTCGACTTCCCTGGGCATAAAAGTATCATCGTGTTAGCCTCATGATATACGAATGCAAAAATGGTAACTTGGCTTAGAAACCTCGCAGTTAATAACTGTGGAAGTGCTTAATGAACACTAAGCTGTGAGGCGGCTCTGTCCCAGTGTGGGGATGTAATGCCAATAAGAAGAAGAAGAAGATCATCATAAATATGACGTCGTTAAAAATAAATAATTAGGCGATTTCCAATAGATTTTGTTCCCAATTTCTGTCCAGTGCGCTCATGGAGATGCAGAGGATTCCTCGCTCTCTTTGATAAATGAGTGTCGAACTGATTTTCCTCCCCTTATGCTAATTGACTATGAAGACGTGGCCGGCATCGTTATTGGTCTTGAATTAAAGAAACTCCGAAGCATGTACATAGAGAATAGCTTTCAATTTGTGAGCTGTGCATATTTGATGTTTCTCAGCCAATCACGATTAGCAACTACGATCTGTACAGTCAATCAAACTAAGCATAATTCTTTCTTCTTCTCTTTTGCTTCTTCCTTTATTCTTCTTACTTCTTCCTTTTTTCTTCTTCTGGCTTTTTTCTTTCTTATTCCTTCTACTTTTTCCTTCTCCTGTATTGCTTCTTGCTTCTACCTTTTTTGCTTTCACCTTCTTCCTTCTTTTTCACTCTTTCATCTTTCTTCCTTCCATTTTCTCCCTCCTGCTTTTTTTCTTCTTCTTCCTTCTTCTTTCTACATTCCTTCTTCCTGTTTCTTGAATAAGTTAGCGACAGAAGTCGGGCACATCATAACAGCATCGCGGCCTCCTGGAGATGGTAGGGGAGAGGTGTTGACACTGACCTGAATTGGGAAATGATTGATCTTGTCGAGATCGGAAGCAACCTTTAACATTAGCACGGGAAGGCGGAGCCGATTGCTGGTGGTCACGTCAATGGCGGTGGCTGAACGATGGAGTCAGATTTGGTTGCTGTTTGTACCTAGAAGTCATCTGCAGCTGGCATGATGTTGGAGTTCCTCAGAATAGAATTTCCAGAGGAAAAGGTTTATTGTTGACAGTTGTAGCATTCATTGCCCGGGTCTATTGTGACTTATTACCCAGGTTGGTGTCCCCGACATGCCCAAAAAGCGGCCTGAAAGAATGGTACTTGCGACACGGTGGCTTGCGACACGATCGCATGCAAAGTAAGCTGAATTTACTCAAGAACACCACACATCAAAGCAAGCAGTGCATTCAGCAACAAATTATCAGAGAATAGACCAAGATGAATACACTACTAGGTGCTGCAATCTGTCAAGTTTATGGAAAAAAAGAAGGCGGGGTGAAAAATTCATTTTCAGTGCAAAACGAAAACAAACCCGCTGGCTCGTCCATACTAAAATCCAAGATGGCTGAATCATGAATTTGGCAGATTGGAACACCTTATGGTGTATTGTACTTCCAGTTGAAAACCGAAGTGAGCTCTCGCGACGATTGAGTTTTTCCTTATTTCCTGATGTCGCAACTGCATCGCTACTAGTGCGCATCTATGCCACCGCCGTGCGCCGTGATGCGCACTAGTCGCGACGTAGTTGCGACAAAAGGAAACGGGAGAAAACTCGATTGTCGCGAGAGCTCACTTCGGTTTTCAACTGGAAGTACAATACTCATCTTGGAGCTTGAGCTTGAGCTTGATTGACTGCTCGTAGTTGCTACTCCATTATGACCAGATCAGCTGTTCTTGCACAGGGAACCAACAGATGTTTGCTTGGGACTAGCACACATCTTCAATGTACAAGTACTGGTGATCTCATTTGTTAGGTCATACTGGCGCCTGCCACGTCAGAATGCAAGTCAATGTAGGGAAGGGGGAGGAAATGATGATGCAATCACTCGCCCACTGCAAGCCGAATATACCTCTGCACTTGCCACGAGTTCATGCGGAATTTGTTGGAATTTCTGGGTTAGGTTGGAGAGGCAGAGGTCCGTCTTGGTTAACGAGCTGCCAATGTGATAGATAGGAGAAGGTAACTGATGGAATTTCTAATTGGATGTAGGGAAACGAGCTCTATAGTTCATTTCCAATTCTAGCAGATTACTGTTAGAATACTCAAGTTGAAGGTATAGGAATAGTAATGAAAACGGTATGGAAGTCCATTTCCAGTTCTAGCGATTGCTAGAACATGAGAAATAAAGAGAAAGATACAAAGTAGGAGAATGGAACGGACCTGGGATTGAACCCACGACCTCCTGCGTATGAGGCTGAAGCAGTAGCCATATGACTACCAAGCCCGCTTCGAAACAAGAGAGATCACGCACTGAACTGATTAATTTTATTACCGGCCGCGCAATGCAGAACACAATAATTCGGCCGACCGCGCGATCGTTCTGCTGTCCGAAACAAGAGAGATCACGCACTGAACTGCTTATGGTGTATTCATCTTGGAATAGACAAAGAAAAAAATTCAAGACAGAGTAACGAGGTTCCTCATGTTAGGTCTGTAACGTTGGCTCATCACGCAAATTAATCAATAATTCAGCGATAATACAACGGTGTTGAACTTAATTTAAATTAAAAAAAAACACCTTTATAAGGGTAATCAAAAAGCGATAATACAAAGTTGTATATAGAGTTTTAATTGACCAGTATTTTTTTTTTAATGTATCAAGCATATTTCATGAAAAGCAGAGCGTTATTGTAATTGATAAAATAAATTCCATCAACATTAAGTAGCGTTTTGACCCAAATCCCGAACATGACTCATATTCCGAACACTCGCTTTTACATGGCCAGTTAGCTTTATTCACGTTATTCTTTCCATAGGATTTATTTGTAATCTTGATCCTCAGAATTCAAAACCAATGAAATTTTTAGCTGTAGGGTGCTAAAACGCCACTGTTCGGAATATGAGTCATGTTCGGGATTTGAGTCAAAACGGTAATCCGTCTGACATAGATTGCCGTGCAAAAGTTGCTTTATGAAAAGTCCATATCAGAATAATTCAGCAGGAATTAATAGATAGCATGCTGTTCGAACGAAACAATTGCGACGAAGATTCTACATTTAACCAACAATAAAGTGTGGTTTCCATAACACAAAATAACCGAAAATATTAATTCAAATTATAAACTTTTAATTAATCCTACATGCATGTAGATTAGAACTAATCAAATTAAATATTCATGGTCAAAAGAAACATTATCCCTTATATATCAGGCACACAATCGCACAAAAAATGTGGTTGTTTCCGATGTATAATCCATATTAAAACTATACTTCTTTAAACAGCATATAAAGATTAGACGCTTCAGATTAATTCAAACCTTATGTTTATCCGGCTATTGTTATACACATCAAGGTCAGCAACTAAAGTACATCGGATAATAAATGAATATAACTCAGGCTGTCCTAGCCGAAAACTACCAAATCACGATTCCCTCGGAAGGTCTGGTAAGTCGTTTATTTTTATCTTGGGCATAATAAATGCATCTAACATGTAACTTCATGTAAGATCGAAATCTATCATGATCGAACCAAAATTTGTTAGAACTGTTTTACATCATTTCTACACTTTTGATCATGACAACCGGCTCACAGTTCACGATTTGGCCAGGCAGTTGACCTTCAACACCCAGACGCTTTTGCTTGTTTCATGTCAAAGGGATTCGAATTTAGGAATGGCCCTTACAGAATGCCATAGTTGTCGATACCGTAGGGCAGAAATGATTATTTGTCATTTCCAAACATACGCGGTTACACGAAGCAAATTATTCGAAGCGATGGGCTTGCATAATCGCGGGGCGTTCGCCGTCTTACCGTTGCGGCCCACGACATGGAAAATTAAATCCCCGCGAGCACCCTCCCCGGCGGTGTAAGGTAAAATGGGGCTCCTAAACGTCGTCGTTGTCGTTGAGAGGACGCCACGTACTTCAGCTGGATTCTGTGCCAGTAGTGCTAATGTCAAAACAAACACGCAATCAACTCGTTCTATCCAGTGACAAACTCGTTACTCCTATAATCATGCGGCATTCATAAATACTCTTGCCGACACACCGGTAGTTCAATCTCCGCACTGCTGGACAGCCAGTGCAGTGGCCGGCCCGGCAAGGGCTGAATTTTTCTCAAAATAACACTCCGCGTGTTTGGTTCGGATTGCATGGACACGATCAAGTGCACGTCTCTCGTCGTAAATTGAGCTCTCATCGGCGACTTAACCGGTTGACTGATTAACCACCGCGGGTGGTTGCTTCATAATTTTTGATTTATGGTGAAGCTCCGTTTCCACCGACATTTTGATCAGGTGGGTATCGCCTTATCCGATTGAAAGATTGTTAACTTGAACGAGGTGCTAGTTGTACTCAGTTGGAGCGATCAACGGTGATTATCACTCGTTTATCTGGGAGGCGCATTTTTATCGATCGATCGATGGAATTAAATTGATGAAGCTCAAAACTGAATGTGTTGTCTTTAAAACTGATATATCGAAAGATATTGAAAAATTGTCCTCAATAAGGTATTACTCCAGTCTCTCCAAAGTTTTTTGTTGGGGCCAAAATCATGAAATAGGAGTGGAAAGTTGGTTTAATTGTTCAATGTGCATAGGATGTTGATTTGCATTGCCAACAAATCACGCTGATGCCTTTTTTTGAAACTTTTTTTCTCAAAATTTTTCATTCCGGAGAAAAAATAAAAAGCGAAACCAAATCTCACTTATAACGAGATCCACAATATACATAGGGAGACGGCAGGTATTTTCGTCTGTTCGTTATAGTCTCGAAAACCAATAAAAGAGACGCTTTTTTGTAAAACTCATACGTACCAAATCGTAAACTCAGGAGAAACGTTCTGCTATAGTGGAGTTCTAGCAAATGTAAGTTGCTTTCATTGGTTTTAGCCCCTATGACGATGGACGGAAAAACCTGCCGTGTCCCTACAGTACCAAGGAAGAACTAATCTTCAAAACCATAAAATTGCTAGGAAAATAATGTGTTGGATTTATCATCGACTTCATAACAATTGCAAATTGGAATCTTATTTTGATATTGACATCAAATTGAAATCATTATTAATTTTCAAATTCTAATTTTCGTGATTGATTATATTCTAGACCAACATTTGAAAAGGGCGTAACAACAAAAATTTATTCCTTCTGATTCCTCGTCTACATATATAACTGTATATGTAAACGAAGAATCAGAAGGAATAAATTTTGGCTGTTACGCCCTTTTCAAATGTTAGTCTAGATATATTCTCAGCGCCTTAGCTTGCGGTTTGTTTGGCCGTTGCCAAGGGCGCCAATATAAATGTTAACTCTAAGAAATTTTTATTTATTTAATTCCACATCAACATTTTATATGGAGTTGATTTGAAAACAACTTCTGTCGTGGAACTTACAAATTGTGCAAGTCCAGAAAAAGTTCTTAAAGATAGTCCTCAAACATCTACCGTGGCGTGATCACGCAAACCTTCCAGCGTATACCGACAGATGTCAACCACTTGGCCTCGAAACCCTTGATCGGAGGCGTCAAATTGCTCAACGCTGACTTCAATTGCGTCTTTTGTCGCAGATTAACTTCAGGGCTTTAGGCAGAATGCTGAGACTCTGTTGCAATTGAGCTTTCATCGCACTCTCTATGGATTGAACCAGCCAAACTCAATTCGCTTATAGAATAAGAAAATTGAATATTATGTAATCATTAAGACTATTTTTGTCAGATGAATGAAATTTCAAATAAAAGAGAGATAGGGCTGGAGAAGCTAGTTGAATTGGATTTTCGGAGAGTATTTGAGAACGAACTTTTCGAAATCTAACTTTGCTTCACCTCGCGTTCAAGGGCGTACTATCAATATTAAAGCAACGATCAGTTGCCATCTTTTTATGTTATACATCAAGAACAAGTAAAGACTACATATACGCTCCAAAACCATCTTCTTGCTTTAGCATTGACTTGCATTTTGTTGATTCAACTATGTGCATATTGCATAAGTGTCTCCAAACCACAACAGACCCAATCCCCGAGTTGGATTGTAAGTGACCCAACTAACATTTAATGTCAATGTAAATGTTATTTCAACTCGTCTATACGGCTTCAAGCTGAATATGTGTGCTATACATATGATCAAGAACTTCTATTCAATGCTTTTACCAGCAAATCTGGCGAATCTATTCAGCTGTTTTTGACGTGCCTGCACAACTACTTTACAGCATGGTACACAATTTTCTTTACTAAACCATTTAGTAATATAATTCGCTTCAATGGCGCTTATTCAGATTTTTTGAATCTGTTAAATAAGTTTTATACAGCCACTGAATTCAATTTGATTAAATATTATTTGAGAGGAGAGTAAATTTCGGAATTTAATGTTTTTTTTTGTGAAAACCGAAATATCAATTTTGTTGCTACCTAGATTAGAACTCCTGATCTCCTGATTCAATGGCTGCTGCTCTGTCATCACCGTCACTTTGACATATGTAATAACAAAGAATATTATAGATGTGCTTCTTCGCATACCCTATAGGCTGTTTTACTAACGCTATTTTCAGATTCATGCTGTATAAACGTTAAAAAGAGGCCTACATGCTGCTTTTAGCACATAAGCTTGAAAATTATACTTTCAGCATTATTTCAACTATTATTCAAACATCTATCAGCATGTTCTGTTGGCTAACTTTTATGCATCATCAATCGCTGAAATAGTTTTAGGCAACACATCTGTATAGATGCTACTCGGTTGCTAATCGTTTAACAGTAGCCGTCAACAGAAATATCGCTTCTAAATGGCTCGTTTTCTTACACTAACTGCTAGCATTAATGGCAACGCTTTGTCAGTTGCTATAAGAGCAGGTGAATATCTTTGTAGCTGCTTTACAGAAATCAATAGCTCATACACAGCTCCGGCAACAAAAATCAAATGTAAACATTGCGATTTTGACGTTCCATACTGATAAGCTATTAAAAGAAGCAGTATAAGGTTTACTTAAACGTTGTGTAATCTTCAAAGCTACAGAAGTTGCCTAAAAGCTTCGTTAGTTCATTTATAGCGCCATTACGCTATATTGTTAGTGCTATAAGAACAGCGAAAACGTTTTCATTGTGAATGCCACTCACCGTAATATGGGATGTTGCAGAAGTTGCTAACAAGCAACTCAATCACATACATGAGCTCTTAACCGATAAGCTTTGTTGCTAATTCAGACAGAGCTGTTTTATGACTATATGAAAGCTGCATAAACGATAAAAGATGAAATATATTCGGCACAAACTGACTAGCTGATAGATATTTGTGTAATAGTCGGGTTAAAGTTTAAGGGATTATTTGCGAAGGCTTTTCTTTTATTCAGCATTGGCTGCTTTTATTCAAATATTATACAGCCTTAGGCTAGAAGTTGAAGCTTTTAGCACCAAAATTGTTAGTTGGGGATCCATCAACCAACCAATCCATTTGATCCAACAAGGTGTCCAGATTTGGTTTTAATTGACTTTATTAAACCCGCTTGTAGCGTCAAACACTGAACTAGCCACGCCAGATTTATTAATCCAACTAGGTCTGATTCCGGACATTTATTTTATTTTAAATTTACATTTCATTAAACAAACTCTTTCCAGTGGGATCTCTAAACCATCCAAAGACTTACTTCATAGTTGAATTTTCATGATCCGAATAGGTACTATGGCGATTTCGACTTTAGACCAAACCTTTTCAAAGTAGGATTTTTTTAAGATAGCGATTCTGGAAATCAACTTACTCACCCCGGAGTGGGATTTTATTAAGCCACCCGTTCAGTACTGGTTCCAAATCATCGTCAAATCTACTATAGAGGTACATTTTCTTAATTCATTTGAACCGTTTGTTTGAGAAACTGCATATGTAACATTTTTGGCCAAAATGAGGTTTTTATATATTCTGAATCCTTGTCCAAAAATACGTATTCTGGCAAAAAATACGAAAAAAAAATTTATGTATGAAAATGTTTTCGTTTTGTTTGAGAAACAACATATGTCCACGTACTTTGAAGAGCAATTGTGGAGTACTGCTTACATTTTTTGTACTGAAAGTACCCCAGGGTGTTGAGTTTTGCCAAAAACTATTGATCTGTATCGAAGAAATCGAAAGATTCGGTGCAAATTTGTTCAAAAACAGTTTTTTGTTGATTTCTCGAAATAGTGTAAAATGGACTTATGCAGTTTCTCAAACAAATGATTCATTTACGCTCGATAGCGAAGCCGTACGTCGGCCGATCCACTCCAGAATTGAATATTATTGGCCCAACAAGATCTAGCAGTACATGAGTCCTGGATTATTTTTTTATTTGCATAGTTTTGTTTGCTTAAGTTTTAAGTTTAAGTTTTTTCGTTAATATTCCAGTATTTTTTCATTCTCTATCATAGATTATAGAATCTTACAAAAACCATAACCATAGGAAATATTCTTTTATTGCATTGTGTAAAGCATAGTGATTCTGAACTCCCCTCTGGGAACTCACGCTACGGCTCTGTATGTTCTGTTTTCATTTTGCTGTTAATTTATAATTTGCATTATATGCAGAGCAGAGCCGTAGCGCCCTTAGCGAAACCCTTGTTGCCCTTCAAAATATCAGTATTTTATTAATATTATTATTTTTTTTTTTTTTTTTTTTTTTTTTTTTTTTTTTAACTAATTTTATTTGCTAATTATCTAATACATGCATTCATCTCTTAGACTAGGTGTTCCGTGTTTTCTTAACACTATCATCCTTATTTGCTATGTTACGCTTTTAGTTATTATTAATACATTTCAATTGCCTCTAGCAGTTAGAATTTTTTCCTCTGGTTGAATTGAACCATGTAGGAATTACAATGTTTTTACTTAAACTAAACTTAACCTATTTTATACTAAGGGTACAAGGAGTTAATCGTTGCAATAGAAGATTGCAACGATTTTTGTCTAAAATTGGAAATTATTTTGTTGGACATTTGTTGCAATGTCTCAATATTAGATATTCTATGAAGTTCATTGGTACTATACCACGGAGGCAACTTCAGAATCATTTTCAAAATTTTATTTTGAATCCTCTGGAGTGCCTTCTTTCTGGTATTGCAGCAACTAGTCCATATTGGCACAGCATACAACATGGCAGGTCTAAAAATTTGTTTGTAAATCAAAAGTTTGTTCTTCAGACAAAGTTTTGATTTTCTGTTTATAAGTGGATATAGACACTTAATATATTTGTTACATTTGGCTTGAAAGGCCTTCAATGTGATTTTTAAAAGTTAATTTTGATCTAGCAGAAGTCCCAAATATTTAGCTTCGCTAGACCAATTAATTGGAACCCCATTCACAGTGACAATATGTCTGCTAGAAGGTTTCAAATAAGAAGCTCTCGGCTTATGTGGGAAAATTATAAGCTGAGTTTTGGAAGCATTCAGGGAAATTTTCCATTTTGCAAGTAAGTGGAGAAAATATCCAAACTTTTGCAATCTACTACAAATGACACGAAGGCTTCGCCCTTTGGCTGAAAGGCCCGTGTCATCTGCAAACAAAGATTTTTGACACCCTGGTGGTAAATCAGGTAAGTCAGAAGTAAAAATGTTATACAATATGGGCCCCAGTATGCTGCCTTGGGGGACACCAGCCCTTACAGGTAATCTATCAGATTTAGTATTCTGATAGTTTACCTGCAGTGAGCGATCTGATAAATAATTTTGGATCAGTTTAATGATGTACAGAGGAAAATTAAAATTCATCAATTTTACAATCAAACCTTCATGCCAAACACTGTCAAATGCTTTCTCTATATCAAGAAGAGCAACTCCAGTCGAATATCCTTCAGATTTGTTGAGCCGAATTAAGTTCGTAACTCTTAATAACTGATGAGTGGTTGAATGCCCATGGCGAAAACCAAATTGCTCATCAGCAAAATAGAATTGTCATTAATATGAACCATCATTCTATTTAAAATAATCTTTTCAAACAGTTTGCTTATTGAAGAAAGCAAACTGATTAAGCGATAACTAGAAGCCTCAGCTGGATTTTTGTCCGGCTTCAAAATTGGAACAACTTTGGCGTTTTCCATTTATCTGGAAAGTATGCCAATCGAAAACATTTGTTAAATAAATTAACCAAAAGGATAAAGAGCTCTCAGGAAGTTTTTTGATAAGTATGTAGAAAATACCATCATCACCCAGGGCTTTCATATTTTTAAATTTTCTAGTAATAGATCTTACTTCATCCAAATTGGTTCCCAACGAAGGGTCAAAACATTCTCTTGATTGAGAATGTCTTCGAAGCTCCGTGTAACCTGATCCTCAATTGGACTAGTGAGACCTAGACTAAAATTATGGGCACTCTCGAACTGCTGAGCAAGTTTTTGAGCCTTTTCGCCATTTGTTAATAAAATTTTATTTCCCTCTTTAAGCGCTGGAATTGGCTTTTGAGGTTTTTAAGAATTTTGTTAATTTCAAAAGGGTTTCGAACTGGGATCCAACTTCGAGACATTATTCTCAAAGTTGGTATTTCTCAGAATAGCGAAACGTTTTTAATTTCATTTTGCAAATCTCGCCAAATAACTTTCAACGCGGGATCGCGAGTTCTTTGGTATTGCCTTCTTCTCACATTTTTAAGACGGATCAGTAGCTGAAGATCGTCGTCAATAATAATGGAGTTGAATTTGACTTCACATTTCGGAATTGCAATGCCTCTGGCTTCGACAATTAAATTTGTCAAAGATACGAGAGCATTATCAATATCACTTTTGGTATCGAGAGGAATATCAACATCAAAATTCCTATCGATATACGTTTTATATAAATCCCAATCAGCTCTATGATAATTAAAAGTAGAGCTGATTGGATTATAAATGGCTTCTTGTGAGATTTCAAATGTCACAGGAAGGTGATCAGAGTCAAAGTCAGCATGAGTTACCAATCGGCCACACAGCTGACTTGAATCCGTTAAAACTAAATCAATTGTAGAAGGATTTCGACTGGAAGAAAAACAAGTTGGTCCATTGGGATATTGAATAGTATAATATCCCGCAGAACAATCTTCAAATAAAATTTTACCATTGGAATTGCTTTGAGCATTATTCCATGAACGGTGTTTGAAGTCACCAATTACGAAGAATTTTGATTTGTTGCCAGTCAGAATTTGAAGATCAGCTTTCAACAAATTCTTCTGCTGCCCATTGCATTGCCTTTTCAATAGGCTGCAATGAAGGAAAATTGACCAAAATTTGTTTCAACAGAAACTCCCAAGGTTTCAAAAACTTTGTTTTCAAACGAAGAAAATAATTTATGTTTGATACGTCTATTAATGACAATGGCGACCCCACCACAGGCGCTGTCAAGACGATCATTTCTGTAGATAAAATAGTTTGGATCTCTTTTAATGGAGAGTCCTGGTTTTAAATACGTTTCAGTTATAATGGCAATATGCACATTATGAACTGAAAGGAAGTTGAATAACTCATCTTCCTTACCCTTTAGAGAGCGGGCATTCCAATTTAGAACTTTCACACAATTATTTGGATCCATTGAAACGGAGTCCGATAACAATTTTTGTGTGTACTTTATACCAACCTGAACAGCTTCAGGAATGGTATTTGCTTTGAACATTGCATCAATCATGTGATGCAATTGTTCAGTTAAAAATCAAAATCGGAAGCAGTCATGCTACCTGAATCGGCAACATGACCGTTATTTTCCGTTGGGACATGGGTATAAACCTCATTTTGAGAAGAGAAATTTTGTCTACCAGCAGCGATGTTTGCATACGTAGGTACATTGGAAAAATTGGAATTTACTGAAGTGCTTGCTACCCGTTGACGAGCGGCAAAATTTGTTTGTGAATTGTGGTGGGTATGAATTGCTCGACCGGTAACCGGTTTCGAAATTTGAGCGTTTGAAAAATTTCTACCCGTCGAATCTGGGATCCGATTGGAATTTCCGTCATCAATTTTGCACGGGAATTCAAAACTTTTTGCGTGAAGGGCATTCCCAGAAATTGGATTTATGATTGCCCCCACAGTTTGCGCACTTAAATTTATTGGAATCTTCTCTCACAGGACATGCGTCCTTGGCGTGAGAGGTTCCACCACAAATCATGCATTTAGCATCCATGTGACAATGTTTGGTTCCATGACCCCACTTTTGGCACTTACGGCACTGGGTAGGGTTTTGGAAATTACCCCCAGGCCTGCGGAAATGTTCCCATGTAACACGGACATGAGACATACTACAGGCATTTTCCAAACTTTTCATATTATTTAGTTCCCTTTTGTTAAAATGAACTAAATAAAATTCTTGAGAAATGCCCTCTGCGAAGTACCAGAATGGGATTTCTTTTTCATCTTAATTACTTGGACTGGTGAAAAACCAAGTAATTGAGAAATTTCAATTTTAATCTCATCCAGTGATTTGTCATCACTGGGGAGACCTTTCAAGACGACTTTGAACAATCGCTCAGTTTTGTCGTCGTATGTGAAGAATTTATGGCGCTTCTCAGTTAAATAGTGAAGAAGACGTTTGCGATCGTCAAAGGATCCCGGCAAAACGCGGCAGTCACCCTTCCTAGCAATCTGAAATGAAACCTTGATCCCCTGAAGGTTACTCAAAATCTCATTCCGGAAGCCAGAAAACTCGGCAACAGATACCACAATTGGCGGAATCCTTCGCTTTTCGCATGAATCGGATCACCTGAGCTAGAGGTAGATTCGATTTGCTCAATTCATCATTAATCAAATCGAACTGATTGCTCAGTTCGATTGGAGAAGAATTATTTCCAATGTTAGAGTTAGAAGGAATATCTGAAGTCTCCAGCTTCCTTCTATTTTTCCACGCTTTGGCAAGACGATCTTGAAATCTTGTTTCTTTGATGGAAGTGGAGAATTCAGAGACTCACCCTTCCTCTTGTTTTTATTAATACTCATTGCTGAGCGTGGAGACGTGACCTTCTAAGAGGTTTTTCCCAGAACAGTGTCCTTGCAGGTCGCTTGTCGAAATTTCACTTCCGCAAACGGGTCCAACGTAAAACGAAGACACGGGTCCTTGCAAAGATCGTAACGGGATCAGTGGGTACAAATAGCGCTAAGAAGCACCGTTGAAATTAAAATAGCTTCGGGTAGTATTAAAAACTTCCTTCCGCAAAGAGAGAAAGAACCGCACAGCACGAAAGCACGATGCGGTCTGAATATTATTATTTATTTTTTTCCGACACTTCACCATGACATACATATTATAGTATTTTATAATCGATTGTAACAATCGCTAAAACCATATGATTCCTAAAAAACTTGGATCCTTCTTGCTGTTTTTTTTTTTGACAAAATTGTCATATGGGTACCATTAGTTCAAAATGCACCCTCATTTTAAGCTTAGTAGTCAAATTCGCTGCTAATTTAATAATATTCAACGGCTTTGCTTTGCCCAGACTGTGCAAGTACAAGTTTCAGGTTTGCTGGGTCCAAAAAGTCGAAAAGTCACATGCGCCCGAAATGATCAATTTTCGGATCACTTAAAGAATTTCTGAATAAAACAAACAAATTTATCTTGAGTCATATATGAGTCAGCCTAGGGCTGTTAGTTTCCACAATAAACTTTTCCTAGTATCAGTTATTAGAGTAAAATAATCCTTTAGAATTTGGTTAATCGGCTGATCATTGGGGTGTAATCCCTGAATAAATCTACTGAGAAAAGTTGAGTTATCTCAAGCCTAATTGAGAGTGACTTCTCCTCACTGTGGCATTATATTATGGTTCCGGAGGTCTCTGGGCGATAGTGCTAAAAATTGAACTAATCTGATCAAGCATATGGGAATCAACTTCAATATATTCAAATAACAATTTGAAGTTGATACTTTTGGATTTTTTTATGAAACTGGTCGCTTTTGGAAGTCCCAAGATGTCTAAACTCAATACATATGACATGTAGTTGTGAACATTTTTTTGTTTGCTCTACACTACTCAAAATACCTCTTCCATAGATCTCTGGACTAAACCGGTTTTTATTTTGTTTTTTCGACCCTTTATATCATACAATTGTTTTCTTCCTATAGGGTGATTATTGATTTTAGCGACCCAGAAGGCTGGCGCCCTTGGCGGGAGCCAATCTGGCCAACCGCACGCTACGGCGCTGATTATATGATAACAAACTGATTACTTAATTTTGTTATTGAAAATCAATTGCTATTATTGACAGCAAGAATTGTTTTCGATTTGATTAAACAGCAAGATTTTTATGCTAAAGATTTTGATATTTTAACCGTTTAAACGATCAAAAAGATATCAACCAGGGTTATCAACATCGGTGATTTCACAACAACAAAACATGTTTTCGACTTGCCCTCAAGCTTTGCTTGGGATCAAGCACCTTAGAATGCCATGAAGGGATCCGGCAGCATGGATCTGCTAATCATCATAATTTTCAAAGAGTAATTGACAGTAGTAGTAGCAGAGCTGTCAAAAGATCTTTCCAGCTCTTCGTTTGCCAGATTACGGTACGTAGGCCTACATCAGACAGAAGGAATCAAAGAATCAAAGTGGCTATCCCCAGCGACATTTAGAGATGCATTGTGAGACCTCGGGTAGAAGCCGTAATATTCATAACAAAACATAACATCAACTTGTTTGAAATAAGAGCAAAAATAACAAAAAATTGCACCGAAATATCATGAACATATCAGGTTTCGTTATTAACATTATTGTTTTATTTTTGTTATTTTCGTTTGTTATTTTTATGTACTCTTATTATTTCGAACAAGTTCATATAAGGTTTTGTTATCAATACTACGTTTCACTATTAATGAGCTGTCCTATGCTGTCCTATGAAACCTTGTCAGCTGGTCAGCAAGTTGTCACCATCGCTCAAACCTACTTTCATCCTGACGAGCTTCATGGTTCATATACCCTGGTAGAAGCTTCAGATTTCGTGTCGGTTTGGCCCGAAAAGCTTTCCACATCAAGACCTCAACACCTCGACCGACGCCACCGTCTTCTGTGGTCTCAGAATACCGCAACCGTGTCTTGAAACGAGAGCAGGTCATCTGGTTTACCTAGGCCTGAATTAATCCGGATGCAATACATGTCACAGTAAGTTGTTGGGTTGTTACCACTCTGCCGTTTTAAACCGAAAAACCAGAATCGCTTGCATGTATTTAGCCCTTTCAAAACTTTTTTACGTGGTCAAACGCGCAGACTTACACAGTACTTACACAGTAGCGCGCGTCACATGCGGATATGTACGCTATTCTACGCTGAAATGGTCCTTTTCCGAACTAGTTTGGCTTCATGGCCATGCGGTTCTCACACTAGTAAGGAGACTTTTCTAAACTTTTCATGATCTCCACCGGTCCACTGGTTCTATCTTTTGTCTAAATGCTAGGTGTTTAGTATTCAGTTTGTGCGACCACTGGCCGAAAGCGGTGATCCTGTTTTTATTCCAAACAAGTTTGGTTAGAACTTGCATGCAGTATTGACGATTCATGTCAAATATTGCGTACATTTAGGATATATCCTGTGTTGAATTACGCTTAAAGTGGTGTCCCATTTAAGTGAATTATCTGCGTGTTATAAGAAGAGCAAACAATGCATTGAAATATTTTTTCGGATGTCCTAGGTCGTTTAAACTGTTCTGGAGTACATATCCTCGAATGTATCAGCTAATATGCCTAAAATTGAAAATCCAAAGATAAGAAGAATGTCCAATAAAATGTGAGTGATCATAAGTTATGACGTCATAAAGTTTTAAATAATAGCGAAATATTTCAGGCTATCTACAACGTCCTGGAATCCTGGAAAATACTCGATCAACAAAGTCCTGAATGGTGTATCCGTGCATCGTAAAACATTCCAGCAGGCCCATTGAGCTGATAGAATTTCACTCATTACTTTTACAAACTACTACGGACCTTTTTGGTCCTCCAAAACGTCCTGGAATACAGAACACACAATCTACCCGATCTATCAAGCCCTTAGTTATCTATCCGCGCCAATGCACGATGGACCACGCCGGGAAATTAGAAGGAAAAAAATATTTTCACTTTGAAGATGATACAGTGATCTCTCCCTTACTCGATATTGAAGGGACTATCGAGTTATTGAGGTATCGAGATAGGGAACAGATTTATATTTGGCCGAATACCGTTTGGCCGAGTAGCTAAAATTTGTTTCCTTATTAAGTGAAGTGAGATGTTTCAAGTGAATAGTGAACAGCGAGAACTGAAAAGTGATAAATGAGACTTTTGAAATAAGTACAGAGTAGTGAGAAGTGAGTACTGAAAAACGAAAGCGAGTATTGAGTAGTGAGATGTGTGCAGTAACATGTGAGTAGTAGAAAGTGAGAAATGAAAAGTGAGAACTCAGTGATGGAAAGTGAGAAGTGATAGTTGCGAAGTGAGACGTAGGATGTAAGTAGTGACATAAACAGATGCAAGGAGTGAGACGTGAGTGGAGAGATATAAGAAAGAAACAAGAAGGAAGATATAAGAAGGAAAAAGAAAAAAGAAAGAAAGAACGAGAATCTCATTTTAGCATCTCGTTCTCCGGTCCACACTTCTTCCTATTTCTCACAACTCTCTTGTCACTCCTCATTTGTCACTTCTTAATACTTACTTCTTACCTTTCTTTCGCTCATCTCGCCTCCCTCTTCCCACTACTCTCTTTTCACTTCAAACTTCTCACTTCACACTATTCATGTTTCACTTCACACATATCACTTCTCACTTTGCACTTCTAATTTTTACTTTGCACTTCTCCCTTCTCACTTATAACTTCTAGTACCTCACTTCTGACTACTTATTTTTCACTTATCACTTCTAACTTTTAACTATTCACTTTCACTATTACTTCGCACTTCGAATTTCTCACTTTTAACTTATCACTTCTCATTTCTAACTTACCACTATCTTCTCACTTCTTACTTTGCACTTCTCACTTCGCACTTTTCACTTCACACTTCGAATTTCTCACTTTTAACTTTTCACTTCTCTCTATTTATTTCTCACTAGCGAAAGAAACCCAGCTTTGCCCGGGTGTTGCAAATGTCACAATGAACTATTTGCAGCACCGCACTCTAGATCAATTTCCGTGCTATTGTTTTGCTTTCCTCAACAGCTGGCTTAAAATTGTATTCTAATGATTTTTTACATTTCTCCGTTAAATTCACCAACTTTTTGTACATACAAACCTTGCGGATCCCAAAATGAATCGATTAGGGAAAAAATCTTGCAAATCGGTCAACTCGTTCGCGAGTTAAATCGTCAGGAAGGGAATCTCAACTCATTTTTATTATAATAGATTTTTCAATTTTTACTTTTCACTTGTAACTCGTATATCTCACTTCTGACGTCTCATTTCTCATTTCAAACTTCTAACTTTTCGCTTCTTACTTTCCACTTCTCACTTACTATTTTTCACTTCTCATTACTCACTTCGCACTTCGAATTTCCACTTCTTATTTCTCACTTCCCACTAATCACTCTCACTTTTTCCTTCTCACTTTTAACTTTCTATATCTCACTTCTGATTCCTCACTTCTCACTTCTAACTTCCCACTACTCACTTGTCACTTAACGCTTTTCACTTCTTACTACTCACTTCTCACTTCGAGTTTCTCACTCTAACTAGCCTCTCTCTTCTCATTTCTCATTTTTCACTTCCCACTACTCACTTCTCCCTTCTTACTTCACACTTTGTACTTCTCGTTTCTTACTTCTCACTTCGCTTTATTTATTTATCATTTCTCATTTTCATTTTTCATTTCTCACTTATAACTTCTTATATCTCACTTCTGTCTTATCTTTTTCTGCTTATTACTTCTAATTTTTAACTTTTCACTTCCTACTTTTCACTTGTTACTTATTACTTTTCACTTCTCACAACGCACTTAAAATTTTTCACTTTTCTTTTCTCACTTCTCACTTTTCACTTCTCACCTCTTACTTTTCACTTCTCATTTCTTACTTCTTATTTCTCATTTCTAACTTCTCATTTTTAACTTCTTGCTTATCACTTTTCACTTGTAACTTCTAACGATATTGTGGATGCAACTGTTTCTGACAACATCGAGTTAGCGAGGTTAAAATGCATTGGAAAATGTACTTCGACTTAAAGAATATGGAGTAAGGGAGATATCGACTTACGGAGGGAACGCAGTATGCTTGATTCAAGGGTCATTGAATTTCATCGAGTAAGGAAAAATATCGTGTTACAGAACATCAAGTTAAGGAGAGTTCACTGTATTTTTGGAACAAAATGTCTTCAGCAAAGTCAAAGCTTATTATTAAAGCTTTATTTTGAGGTTTGCTACAATAAGGTGGTCGCAATACATTTTGAGATAAAAATTTTAACTTCAATATTTCTAATTTTAGAATTATACGATATTCTTGAAAGTTGTTCCTTATTTGATTTTGAGGCATTGTGCTGAAGAAACCATTGTTGTACGTCGTTTCTGTCATTAGTTTTGATAATTTCAAATAATAATGTTAGGGTGATCCTAAAAAACAATATTTTGATTGTAACTATTTAGTTTTAATTTGTATCGAAGTGACGTCTTCTACAAAGTTTAGAAGCATAAAAAATGCACGTTTTGGTTGGGCAACCAAGTGAATGCATTGGTGGCTTGCAGAGATATCACTGCCATTTTCTAATGCCTGTATTTTTGAATGGGGGAAAAAGGGGGATCCATTTCTTCATGGGTTGGGCAAAGGAAGGGCTATTTATGGCTCAGCATATTTTGCAATTGGGAAATTTTAGGGAATTCGATATTTTTTCATCATTTCAAAAAATGGCTTTTTGTACGAGGAAACCAAAATGATCAGTTCAAGAAGTGTTGTAAAACCGAAAATTCCGCAAAATTTGTCAAAAACAAAATGTTGGGAGGCGTACACTTTACTAACTCAGGAATAGGAGTGTGCGCCGCTGCTGCCGTCGATATTTTTGCAACAGCGTCACGTGTCGCTAACCAACATTTTCCCTTTTTACAAAATTAAATTTCAGCGGAAATTTGGAATAAATTCTCCTTGAAATGCAGAACAGTTTCCCGTTTAAACCGATCGAGATAATGATCCTGTGATTTGAATTAACAGTTAATCGCGTATACAAATGTCTGAAACACCGACGGACAATACAACGCTGCATCATTGCAATCGATTGACCAATAAATGTACCGAAACTTCGGATCCGAATAAATAAAGCGTTTTAAGGGGTCCCCAAAGCCGATAATCACTATATCAAGCTAATTCCAGTCAATAGCTACCTCAACTGGAAAAATCTCCGTAGGAAGCTCTTCTCAATTTCGGGACGTGGGAATTTAGGTCAGTGGCACACGGATGTATATATATCTGATGTTGCGGCGCACGCCTCTATTCCTGAGTTAGTAAAGTATGCGCCTCCTGATTACTATAAACATTTTGTTTTTGGCGAATTTTTTGAGGAATTTTCGTGTCGTAGTTTAACCAATTATGTAAATAATTTTTAAATAGACAAAACGACAAATAAACGTTAAATTAAAAAAAAAATCTTCAAGGTGAAAAAAAATTTTTCCTCCTCATTTTTCAGCGTGGCTGTGAAACTCAAATTCTTAAAGCTCATGCGTTAGCCAAAGCCCACACAGATTGAATTAGGAGGAAATTTTCCGATCTCCATCTCACTCGTTCGCATGTAAAGTTTGGGCTATCAACGCTAAAATGTTAACATTAAATTCTTTTTGTATAATTTGATATTTAATTCCGCACAGAAAACGAAATTGTTACTTTTCATAGCACGTAAAGCTTAAGATGCAGAAATTTACTCTCAACTACGCTGCAATGGTACTCTTCCTTACAAGTTTGCTTACTACATTGTTTAAATTTATGCTATATCTCGCATGGAATTACGCAGATAAAAGCGTTCCATTTATGTGCATAATTTTTATCGTAAATTAATGAAAATTTAAGATGTTTGCTGTTTAATTTGAGGTCCGTAAATTGGTAAATGTCCTCGATGTACACAACCTTTCAAAAACGAAAGAAAGATTCAATTCACTGTAGGTGGATATGTTCGGGATTTTGTACTTACATTCAGAGAACCCTTCCGGCTTAATCCAGCCCTGAATACAAATGTTGTTCATTCGGCGAATTCCTTAGTTTCTTGATAAATCTACACGAGGATAGATTTAAAAATAAATAAATATCACTCAATGGCGCATCGTTGTTCATGCATAGTAATTGTCCGTTCATAAATGCGCCAGCATGACCAAAACCCATCGTCGTCTCCACTCCAGTCCATAAACGTTCAATGTCATCGAGTGCCAAGTACGCCGCCGGCTAAATGGAAACAGATGCTGTCAACTTGTTCACAGCATTTTCCCGATGAAATAAAAATTTCCGCAAATGGAGAAATCGTAATCAGCATCGATCGCCGCACAATGCACAACGTCGGAAATTGAAGTACTACAGGTTAGAATGGACAAACGGTTTTAGCTAATTTGATTCTCTGACATTGTTTATGTAATTACGAATTTTGTAATAATTTATCATTTAGATATGTTTTTTTGTTAAAAAGTTATTTTCAAGAAAGTTCCTCAATGTATTCTCCCTTGCCACCCACAACTTCATAACTACTGCATTAGAAAGCGGTAATTGAGAGACTTATTTTTATGGAATAGTCTTTATTTTGATATGAACAATGTTAAACTGTTTGTCGTAAAAATAATTTCGTTATTTAACATTTTCTTTTACTATCTATTATATAAGTCGAGTCAAGTACGAGACACTGAAGACAACCTTACTGTTGAGGTCGAAATACGTATCTGTCAAGATACAATTAAGTGGTGGAATTAAATGGGATTGTACAAACTCGTCTTATGACAAGTGAAGACATTCCACTAAAAAGCTCAAATAATTTTCTTATTAATATTATATTTTATTTGTTCGATGCAATTATTATCAGATTTGATTCATAGCTATGTACTAAAGCCGAAAAATATTTCGAGACATGAGCAGATCTGAGCCCAAATTCTTATTCGACTGTTTAAAACCTTATAAAATCCTTTGTCACAATCTAACATACGTTTTAAAAAATCCATATCAATCAAATATCCAAATATCAACGATCAGCGTGTCACATAGATTTAACAGTGATTATTTTTATTTATCAAGAACGTGTGAAAACAGAATCTGAAACTTGTGTGCCATTTGACATATTACAACGATATCCATCATCTGAGACTTTAGTAACATATATTCCAAATTACAGCATATCCGTGTTGACGAGGCTTAGCTCACCAATATTTGTAAATATTTTAGACTAATCTATAATTTTAAGAAAATTTGCATGCATTTTCGCCGATTTTCTTGATCATCATACACAATCAGCCCACTATACGACCGCCAACAACGCATCGAAATTACTTCCAGTCTCGTCATCTGATTTGCCGTGGGAGTAGTAACAAATTCGGACCGCTGAGCAGTGACCAGAAAAAAATCAATAACAGCCGTTTTGGCCAGAAGGAAAAGCACCAGACATAAGCCAATTTGTTACTATCTGCTTCAATGTAGCAGCTTGTTGTCGGGGTTTTTTTTTCTTCGTTTCGGAATTCGACTCTCAAATTCCATCAAATTGATGTATTTAGTGCACACTCCACTGCACGTGGGGAATTTGTCAGTGAATGACTGCGGGGGCCGGAACGAAGAATTTCGAAGTACCAATCGGAACTAATTGGTTGGTGATTGTTGAAACAGGTAAATAAAACAAATTGTTCCAGTGAAATCAGATCGCAACGAGTGTTTTCGAGTGTTTAAAAATATTATCAACGTCATGTCTTTTTGGAAATGAGCCGTTTTGGATGTTCGTTTTGGTTACATTAAAAAAAAACGTTCAGAATTCAATATAATAAGTGCTGTATTGTTAAAAAGTTTCCTAAATTTGATTATTCCTGTAAATTGCTTATTTTTTTGTATCGAAACCATCAAATTCTTAGAGCAAACTTTTAGGTTGAACTTGTTAAATCAGGAAAATTATTCAAAAAAAACCTATCAACACTTTTAGTTCTAAAGTGTGTGGCTAAATAAATACCCAATGTGAATTTCTATGTATAGAGTGTTCTTTTGTAAACTATATGATTGTTTTTTGGCGTAAGATTGAACCAACTTGAACTGACCAAAGTGTTTTGCTGCAAAATTGATTGTAAACCTTTTAGTCTTCAGAGATCTTTCATGTTATTGATAACAATCAACCTAATACGCTCAAGATAGTGTTTCTTCGGTAGCGTGAGTGGCGCACCAATTGCTGTAAATTGAATCAACTCACAATCCCAGCTGCTAGACAGGTTTGTTCGTATAGTGAAGAAAATTGCGATTTTACAATGCTCTCCAATTGGAACGAACCACAAAAAGCGCAAATAAAAGCGATAAAAGGATTAGCTAGCTAGGATTGGTTGGTGACGGACGGTGAAGTTCTGTTTTCTTCCGAACTGAACAAAGCCCCTTAAGATATCTATTTGAAAGAGTAACTTATTAAAAATTGTTAGATTGTTATACAAACTTGTATAAAAACCTTGCAAATATATTCAATCTATTTGTTTTTCGATTGAAGTGCACTCTAACAGAGTTGATAAAACGTCCTGATCGTATAAAGGATTATTCCTAAATATAGTGATAGACTGATACCCTAACCATTAGATACTATTGAGCTGACCTTCCTAAGACAATGCTGTAATTAAATTACACATATTTGGTGCTCAGACTTCACCGCCAATAATAGTCTTATGTCGAAAAAGGTTAATCTCAGCCACCAAGATGAATGTCAAGCACTGAACTCGACCTCTGGCTCTGGCGCGTTAATTATCGTGTTTGAACACATTGCATAACCCGTAGCTCAGTGACTCCCTTAATTTTTTCAACCCCGATTAAGCGCAACAATCAATTGAAAGTGGAGGGAAAAGAGCACGTTTGAACCCTCGCGGACCCCCAAATAAGGGCACGTATTTGGGTGACCCTCAAATTAATCAAACCAATTGTTCGAACCCTATAGACCGCCCTTAATCGAACCTGCCTGCCTGCTCCATTAACTGCTGTCGTCGGCAACAAACAACGAGGACAATCGGCTGCAGTGGACCCACTCAATTTAGGGGCTACACATGAAGGGCTCACCGAAATCACTTTATCTCACGTGATATCAGGTTCAGTAAGCGAGTATGACAAGTGAGATTGATTCATTTTTGCCGCCTCTTGCCCGAGCAGCAGTGCATGCACGACCAAGAGCATTCTGCAGCTTCGAGAAACGATTCCGTGACTCAGCAGCATCGCGTCCAGTAAACCGGCCAGCAGATTAGGGCTCACTATGGAGTCATAGATATAAAGTGCCCTCAACCGAACAGCGTACTGATAGATTTGTTGTATATGAGAAAAATACCCCGCAGCTGTCCGTTGGAGCTGTCAGTCAATCTCTTTTGGGGTCGAGCTGCGAACGTGGCAAGTTCAGCTCGCGGGAACAAATGTCGGGTTTGTAGGGCGGACCGACCGGTTGGTCCGAGCGCAATCAAAGGTCGAGGGATTTTGGAGTACCCACCAACAGCAACCAATCGTCAGAGTCGGTGGCACGCTTCGCGTAAGCAATTAACGCCCGCTGTGCAGAATGACGGCGCGTTTACTTTCGGGGGTGGCTTTGGGGTATTGTTTGTTCTGACGTTTGGTCAAGTTTCTGCGACTGCCATGGAAGTTTGATGGATGGCATTTGCTGGCGAGTTTATGGCTTAATTGCTGGTGTGAACAGCGCCTCACTGTCGGTTTGAAAAATTGAAATAAACACCTGCGTAAAGGAGTCCGGCGTTATGATTGCCATGATTATGGGTTTGATGCCAATTGGAATTACATTTCAATTCGAATGGAAAAACTAGAAAACACAATCTAGACTGTAATTCGGTAAGACCTTGGCACTATCTATCGGTGAAACTATGTAATTAAATGCTATTCAACTACGGGATATGATGATAAACAAAATACGAGTTGGCATTTATTTAACACCTCGTATAGCTCTTGTGTTGGAAAACATTAATTTAGTTATGCATACTTGTCATAAGGCAAGTTAGTTGCTTTGCACTTATTCCAGGCAATTTCTTACTCTACTGATACGTATCTTCACCTCAACGGTTAGGTCATCTTCAATATCGCATACTTAACTAGACTTGGTCAGAGTATTGAAATTAATTTGACAGTTTATGATAGAATTGGAAGCGAAAGTATAGATTTGATGGTTTCGTTGGAGTACAGCAGAATTTTAAAACAACAAGAATTTTAAAATTGAAATATACGGAGAATATTTGGCCGGAGTTCTGCAAAACCGCACCAATCCGTTTTTTCTGTATGTGATATTTTGTACTTAATAGGGAAACGGAAATCATTTCATATCAATCAATACCTAGGGTAAATGATATATTTTGGACATGTACATATTTTGGACAAGCCTGAGCTTGTTCGATCAATTTTAGATAATGTGTGAGAAATTTTTTATCGAAAGTATGATCATTGCATACTTTTACCTCAACTCTAGCGGCTCCTAATGAGAATTCACAAATCAACTATTATTTATCTTTAAAATTACCTAAAATGTAAAGCTTTCTACCAAAGTGCCTGCTGGACGCCAGTATGCAGGAGAACATGCATTACAGGACTCTTCGTATTTGTTGAAGGATATATAATTTACTGGTATGTAATATAGATAGATAGAATTTTTCATCGATTAAATCTGCTGACCGAAAGCTTAGGAAGAAAAAGGTTTTTTTGTTGTTGTTGTTGTTGGCGCTTAGTGTGGTTTGATAGAAACCCGGCTATTTGTCAGCATTGCATGAAAAATATCTAATGGAAAATCAGAAAAACTGTTCATGAATATTCAGTAGAGTTTAAAAAGAAAATTACGAAAAATTCCCAATGATTCAATTTTGAACAATTTAATTCAAGAATTTTCCATGAAATTCAAAAGGATAGACATTCGGTTAAATTTATATTGAAATGTCAAATTTAAACTTCCAAAACGCCGGAGATGAACCAGCATAGGGCTGAAAGTCTCCTTGATGAAGATACAAAAAAAAACTAGATTTTTCTGGTGAATAAATAAAAACATCCCGGTAAAAATGAGAGGATAAAATCAGAAATCTCTGGAGAAAATTATGAAAAATAATCCTGGCAAAATTTAAAAATATATTCTCAGTAAAATCAAAAACAATATCGAGAAAATCCTGGAATAAAAACTTTGGGGGAAACCAATGCAAGAAAGAAATGTGAGGCTCACAATGCCGCTGTTGCTTAACAAATTTTCAAAAAACGCCGCCGATGACGACGTTTTTCGACTAACGCCGCTGCTATCGAATCTAGTGACGCAGTTAGTGGCAGAATGTTCTCAAAACAGTATTGACTACAAAAGCGTACTTCCCAACGACGCCAATGAAAAAGTTGATTAATAGAGGTAATAATCCATAGAGGATGAATGTCGCTACTGTTCCTTTTGCTTTCATTAGCAAACATGCATATCTGTCAAAACGTAAGGAGTTTTTGTCGATGTTTAGGTCTCAGTCCCCAGTGATGGACGGGAAAACTGCTGGGTGTACCGTTTAAAATCCACGCACACTCAAATTGCTCTATCTTTTATCCGTTGGGTAAAATCAATTTAATTTTTGCGTAGACATAGCTCAATATGTTTTGCTTAAACTCTGTGAATAAAGACACTGTATACAAAGACCCGAAATCTAATGAACAAATAAATATATAATTTGTCAAGACGCATTCTCACAACACACAAGTAAGGTTCATATTCAACCGAAAACGGGGATTCTTTTGATTATTTTGACAAAAAATAAAGCGATGTATTTTAATTTTGATTTCTCCAAATTTGAACTCAATCCTTGTCAAACGTTACGCATCATTTTTTTAAATGACTGGTCGTTTGTTTGTTTGGCATGGCACTGACAGTGCATTTTGTTATACTGTCTTTGTCTGTGAGTTGATCAGGTGCGCAAAAGTTTTCAGAATAGCGACGACAGAACGGTGCGTGCGCATAAGAGTTTTGCACGAATACCTTGAAAATAAAGTTCTACCACAGCGTGCCATCGGAAAAAAGTTGGGAATCGCGAATTCCACGATGTCTGGTATCAAAAAACAGTTTGAAGAACATTTGATCGGAAGTGAAGATCCAAAAAAAAGTCGCCAGGTCAACTAGATAGATCACAAACGCATGATTGGGGCTTTCAAACGGAAATCCGGCGGAGTGAAAAACTGCCGAAATGATAACGTATGAAAAGGTATGAAATCGTTAAAATCATACTGGCATCACGTGGACATTTTGCTTGCTTCTTATAGATAAAGGGGAAGGGTAATTTGGCCGAAACTCATTCGGCCGAAAGCCATTTGGCCACTAGGCCGAAAGTTGTTTGGCCGAATATACCATTTGGCCGAACAGACCATTAGGCCGAAAGCCATTTTGCTGAAAGGGTCGTTTGGCCGAAACGGTCATTTGGCCCGAAGGGTCGTATGGCCGAATGGGTCATTTGGCCGAAAGGGTTATTTGGTCGGAAGGGTCATTTGGCCGAAAGGGTCGTTTAGCCGAAAGGGTCGTTTAACCGAAAGGATCGTTTGGCCGAAAGGGTCGTTTGTACGAATGGGTCATTTCGCGGAATAGGTCATTTCGCGGAATTTGCCAAATAGGACATTTGGCCGCATAGGTCATTTAGCCGAATAATTTATTATAAAGTGAGAAATTAGGAATGGGTAGAAGTCTCACTTCTCGCTCCTCATTTCTCACTTCTCGCTGTTTAAAGTGAGAAGCGCAAGGTGAGTACTGAGACGTCTCACTACTCACTTTGCGCTCCTCTTTTTTACAGTGAGAAGTGAGAAATGTGACGTCTCACTTCTCACTCCTCATTTCTCACTTCTCACTGTTGAAAAAGAGGAGCGCAAAGTGAGTAGTGATACGTTTCTTTTCTCATTCCTAATTTCTCACTTTTCAATAAACCATTCGGCCAAATGACCCATTCGTCCAAACGACCCTCCGGCCAAACGACCCTTTAGGTCAAATGACCCTTTCGGTCAAATGACCCTTTCGGCTAAATGACCCTTTCGGCCAAATGACCCTTTCGGCTAAATGACCCTTTCAGCCAAATGATCTTTTCGGCCAAATTACCCGTTCAGTCAAACGACCCTTTCAGCCAAATGACCCTTTCGGCCAAATGACCCATTCGCCCAAATGACCCATTCAGCCAAACGACCCTTTCGGCCAAACGACCCTTTCAGCCAAATGACCCTTTCGGTCATATGACCCTTTCGGTCAAACGACCCTTTCGGCCAAATGACCCTTTCGGCCAAATGACCCTTTCGGCTAAATGACCCTTTCGGCTAAATGACCCTTTCGGCTAAATGACCCTTTCGGCCAAATGACCCTTTTGGCCAAATGACCCTTTCGGCCAAATGACCCTTTCGGCCAAATTACTCTTTCGGTCAAACGACCCTTTCAGCCAAATGACCCTTTCGACCAAATGACCCTTTCGGTCAAATGACCCTTTCGGTCAAACGACCCTTTCGGCCAAATGATCCTTTCGGCCAAATGACCCTTCCGGCCAAATGACCCTTTTGGCCAAATGACCCTTTCGGCCAAATGATATTTTCGGCCAAATTACGCTTTCGGTCAAACGACCCTTACAGCCAAATGACCCTTTCGACCAAATGACCCTTTCGGTCAAATGACCCTTTCGGTCAAACGACCCTTTCGGCCAAATGATCCTTTCGGCCAAATGACCCTTTCGGCCAAATGACCCTTTTGGCTAAATTACCCTTTCGGCCAAATGATCTTTTCGGCCAAATTACGCTTTCGGTCAAACGACCCTTACAGCCAAATGACCCTTTCGACCAAATGACCCTTTCGGTCAAATGACCCTTTCGGTCAAATGACCCTTTTGGCCAAATGACCCTTTTGGCCTAATGGCCCTTTCAGCCAATCGACCCTTTCGGCCAAACGACCCTTTCGGCCACACGACCCTTCCGGCCAAACAAACGACTCTTTCGGCCAAATGACCCATTCGACCAAACGACCTTTTCGGCCAGATTGGTTTCGGCCTAATGGCTTGTTCGGCCTAATGGCATTCGGTCAAATGGCTTTCGGCCGAATGGGTTTCGGCCAGAAGTATTTTTGTATAATGCACGAGAAAGGCATCATCATTGAAAGGGTTGAAAGGGTTTTTCATCATAATCATTATTTTTCTACCTGAAACCTCCATCGATTTCATTAGAATGTATATTTTTTAATCCAATGCGGACTTTACTTTAAAGCTTTTTATCATTGTTGTAAAAAAGCCAAATTACTCGAAGAACCAGAAAGCACAAATATGGGTCACTTTTCCCTAGTCGAAGAGGGGATGTAGATTCGCTCGGCACATGAAGGCAAATAATGTTTGATCCAATTTTTTATTGAATCATTTACCTACAACATTATCTTAAAAAGCTTATCTCACTCAGTTAATGTCACGCAAACCGAACATACCAGCAAAATTTATTGACCCATGAGTTAGCAAGAGTTTGTTTACAAATAAAAAGAATGTTCAGCATATACACTCTATTCTGAACATAAGTCGTTACTGTATCAGATGGGTATCATATAAAAAAGTAATATGTGTAATATAAGTAATATAAGTAATTATGTGATTTTAAAATGTATTTCTGGTCAAAGTATGATTAGTTAGCCAGTTTCTGCATCAAAGTGACTAATAATTGTAAGGATCCATGATTATGGAGGGACTGTAACGAATCTATGACAAAAGATCGGAAGGAAAGAAGATCGAAAGGACAAAGGATCGAAAGGCAAAAGGTCGAAATGACAAAAAGGTCGAAAAGATAAAACATCTAAAGGGACATAAGGTCAAAAGGACAAAAGTACGAAAGAACAAAAGGTCGAAAGAGACAAAAGGTCGAAAGGTACAAAAGGTCAAGAACAAGTTGGGTGTTTTCCAAGGAAATTTGTGTAATGCATTTAACTTCAAGCAGAAGTAATACACGTACCTCATTAATCAAAGTTGAAGAATGAGCAATTTTCAGAGAAGGGGTAATTACTATGAACGATATTATGAAAATTTAGTTCTGTTAGAAATAAAAAAGATTTTTGATTTGAAAAATTAATGAAACTCGTATTGTGCGAGATTGATTTTCTCCGTTTTAGTTTCTTGTTTATTTCGACCTCTCTTTCGACGTTTTGTTCTTATCAACCATTTGTCCCTTCGACCTTTTGTATTTCTACCTTTTGTACCCAACCTGATAGTAACACCGGTCCATAATAATATCAAAAAGACATAATCCTTTCTTAGAAAAGCTTGCATTAGCCGAGTATAAAGAAATAATAATTGTTATCCCTCCATGGTCTAAAATAATGAATCAAATATACCACCACCTGGCGGTCAAGTTCTAAACTTATGAACGCCTCATGCCAAAGCACACGCCTTCCTGCATAACCTTTTTAAATAAGGTGCAGTTCAAAATGGGTAGGATTTTCGAATATACCGCCATCGGGAGTGACAATGGGTCTGAATACATTAAATCTATTCTACAAGCATTCTAAGTAGTTGAAACAGTGACCCATTCTCAGCCCCATTTGACCCATTGTCACCCTCGATGACGATAAGTAAAATAATCATGAAAAATCACTGTTTTTGTACCCTTGTTCAATAAAACTCCTCCCCGCGATGTACCCGCCCACAAATAGTCAATCTTAGGTTATGACCTGAAAGATTATTAAATTATCTTTCGAAACAGCCCCAAAAATCCAAAATTGGCCAAACAATAAAAAAGTTTTAGCAATTTCAATTTGGGGTCAATTTGACCCCAGAGCACAGACAACGTAAGTTTTTTTGAGCACAGACAGAAGGTTAAAGGTAGGCATTTTTTCGGATTATGGCAATGGTGGATGTAATCGGATGTAAACCGTTTTTATCCGACGTTTCGTTTACGTATATTGTACCTTTATCAAGGAGTTAACTAAGTCCCGTTTTATTGTTACATTGTCTTAGCATAGAACGTTTTGTCAAGTGGCGCTAAAAAAGTACTACACGATAGTTCCTGGTGCCCGGATAAATTCAAATTTCGCAGCCCCTACCGAAAAATAGAGGGGGCGATTATACATAAAGTTGTGACAACTTGATAAAGGTACAATATATGTAACCGAAACGTCGGATAAAAACGTAAAACCCGTTTTTAAGCATAAGAAGACTGAAAGCTATAACCTCAAATATTAAAATAAAAGTAATAGATTTTCCCGGTAGTTTAAAGTCATGATCAAGCAATAGGATTAGTATGGTACCTCAAATGGTTTTAGTTCCAAATATTTTTGTGTCGGGTGAATTCGTTTATAGTTCTGCTTCATCTTCCTAGAACATTGTTACCATTAAATACGTTAATCGACACTTTAATCGATTAATTAATCGGAGTACCTTAAACTCTAACAACGTAAGCTTATAAAATTCAATATCATCCAATTGTGTGCAGTTTCTAAGGTCCGATAGAGGTATAGATGTGGTAAAAGCTATGTCTCGGGTCCAAATCATATTCCTTTAATCCCCCGAGTTGAAAGTGGCAATATAAACTGTTTCAGTAATTATAAGCAACCTTGGATTTTTAAATATTTCGAACTTTTTTCAATTTTTTTATAAATTTTTGGCTATGTATAGTTTATTATCTTGTCTACTCTCTTATAGTGTCGAGTTTTGTCGATTTCATGGAATATAAGTGATGTTTTAGATTTTTTTCCCTCACACGGTTTTATGGTGTTCCACAACACAGTTTCAAGTTTCTTCAAATTTTTCATCATTATCCAATAATCCATTGGATAATGGTCATAATACATATTAACCAAGTATTACAGGTAAACAATTTAAAATATTGTAACCGAAGGAGAATTAGGGGCATTGGAAATTCACAGGGAGCCGCTCCGAAAATCGTCAAATAAATGTCGAGCTCACATTTTCAGTTATTTAACATGTTTTTTGCTTTCAAGAAAAAGTTTTGTAATTTTTAGAGGTTTTCTTACCTTTGCAACACATTTGCAACCACTTCTACGACAAGAGTAACATTCCTATACCCATACAAAATTCTTTTGATTAGGGCTGTTTTTCTGCTGTCGAGTAGCACGAAATGCCGTGCCTAATTCTAAATTCGAATCAATTTTGTACAAGTTTACGTCACTGTAAAAAAAAAATTCACTACAGCACGTGACTCAATTAAAACGATCCTGCTGTGTTGGAATGGTTCCCATCATCCAGCAAGGCATACGAACATTGCTCCAAAGCTCGAATCAACTTTATGATTATGTTCAGCGAAGAGGAAAAACTGCTTCGTGTTCACTGTGCAGAGAACACTATCGCACGGTTCTCACAGAGTGAATATTCTTCCGCTTCGACTTTATTGCTTTTCCATCTTGACGGTGGGAAACTATAATACATATGTGGATACTGCTCTGTCACTTCAATTTCGCTTATGCACAACTCAACCAGACGTCGCACGATGTACTTCAAAAGCTGAAAAGATCCACACAACAACTCACTCTGTACCACGAGACGGTCGTGCTATCATGAGCCTCTCAAAACTATAGATAGTGGAATTCGCATAGATTGGCAAACATGCTTTTTTGTCTGCAAATCCTGAGACCTGCCAAAATATTAATTTATTTAACATCATATTGGACAAACACTATTATAAAACAACTTAACCATGTATTCGCTAATCTCTGAATTGCAGTGTTTACACTCAAAATGACGACGACTTGCATTTGATCACATTACACTGAACTGGCTATATCCGTTTGCCATTTATGCTTTTTTCACACACAACAGCGGCGCAAGTTGGTAGGCCTACATGGGACCGGCACAGAACGGCAGCATCAGCAGGCAGCTTAAAAGTCACACTCCCGGTCGGTTGGCTACGGCATGGCAATAAAAATACGCTTGGAATGTCATCTCCGCGCTTGCGAAGCGTTTCATTCATATCTCCGCCGGGTCCTCGAGAGCCGATCTGGCGGGCTATGCGCGCGTGAATCATTTCATGTTGATGTGGTGCGGTGCGGAGCTTTTTTCAATTTCGCTTTACCTTCTCTGCCGTCGTAGGATGTGCGACTGATGATGACGGGTCTATTTTGTATGTTGATGCATTTCAGCAGCTCAAGCGCTAAGCGCTGTGATGAGTTGTGATAACCAGTGGGATACACGACTTAAAATGCAGTTGGGAGAATCAGAAAGAATCTTCGAAAACCATTATTCATCGTTAATATGAGATCAGCTAAACTATCATATTGGATCAGTTTGTCAATGAGACCTGATCCAATCATTCGATTGTTAATGTTTTCCCTTCTTCGCTGCCAATTCAACGCAGCGATTTGCATGTATTTGCATGTATACCACAAAAGTTCAACTCAATGGACGCAGTGGTTCTACGCCCCAACAAAAAAATCATTAGAAGTGGCATCCATGGATACAATCGAAATCTGGTGCCAAACAAGTCCTACCGGCAGTGGGTCAAATGAGGATGACTATTTATACAAACCAAAATGCCGTTTGAAATAGTTTAAACGTGTTTAAACTCAATTATGGTCGATCTTTTTGGACGATTTTGATATGAGACCTGCAGATTGTCAGTGAAAAGATTACCCCGAGACCCAGTGACACGCTCGATAACACTGGTTTCTGCTCAAAAGCCGGTATCATTGAGCTGCCTATCACCTTATTCAATTTATCTGTTTCAGAGTGTCTTTTCTACTCACATAACATTTTTCTTCCTGCCTTCGCCATTGAATGCGCCCCATCGCTTCATCATTGACAAATTGAAACTATGATGTATCGTGAAAGATTAGAAAAAATCCCCAACCAGTAGCGTATTAGAGCACGGCTCACGGCTCCGGTTTCGCTCAAAGGTGAAAAGTCCATTGAATGTGTCCCTGGTTGTCTGGATCCAAAACGGCACCCAATGGCGACGTCGCTGACAAAACCAGCTTTAACGGTCGACGGGGGTTCAAACTCGAACAACTCAATTTGGCGGAAAATGCTCCACCGTTGTTTTGTTTCCTTGTCCTTTGTTAAAGTGCACTATTATACAATTTTATTTTAACATTTACTAATTTAACGTTAAATGGCTCATAGCTACAGATTGAATAATGTTTTAGTCTTTTAAAAAAAATCACTGTCTGAATTCACTCAATAGAATTAAAAGTTTTAAAATAAATGTTCACATTGTATGAATGTATTTTGTATTGGTGTAACTGAAACTTGGATGAATTAAAAAAAGTATCCGGTTCATTCTTATTCTGGCCCAAATATCTAACTACAATCAGATGCCAAAATATGATTGTGCTTTTCAATGATGGTTAAGCAGATCAAATATTATTCGAACCGACCGATTTGTATGCGCTCCTATGACAGATTACAAAGCATTACAAAAGTGCAGTTTCACACTATGCGTCACCGGCCTGGGGCTGACCCCCGGTTGTCGTTGGTTTACTCCGAAGATCGTTTTCTGATCGTGTTACATGCAGCGGAGGTCGTTCGGAGAACTTATCGGTGCGTCTCGATCTGGCTGGTCCAGTTCAGTGTAGGGCGCATGTCTGGCGTGCGGCACTACTCGCGAGAGAGATGCTGCCGTCGTAGACTAAGCAAAAACACGTTGAACTTGCAACCCGTTGGTCTGTCGCAGAGGGGTATTCCATGACTGCGGCTGATTTTATTTACAAAGCTTCAGAAAAAAATCTCCATGTGAAGCTTACATTTACAGACTGAGAAAGATGTTTTAGTTTAAATTAAAAGTTTTTTTATCGTACCAGGGCAGGAATCGAACCCAAACTGAATAGCATATACATGATGTATCGAAACGATTGACGTGGTTAGCACGACCAGCGCGATTTTATTGCCACTGAAGAAAATAGTCACTAAACACACTTTATTTAGCAGCTCAAATTTCAAATGATGTTTTTTGTAGGATGCTCTGCTGCTTCTACATGGTAAAGACAGTTCCGATCTTATTAGTCTCCTCTACATCCATTTAGCTGAATATGGATATGGAGACAACAACCTATTGGGCTGATGAGCGCGCGCCTAGGGTGACCCTCCCAATGGTTTAAGGTCATTTGGCCGTATGCCGTTTCTCCGAATAGTTGAAATTTGATAGCTCATTGAGTGTGAGTGTGTGTGAAGTGAGAAATGAGATGTTCAAAGTAATTAGTGAAAAGAGAAATATGAGAAATGATTAGTGAGAAGTGAGAAGTAAGAAGCGGGCAATGAGAAACAAAAATCAGAAGGTGAACATGAAAAATGAACAAGAAAGAAAGATGAAGAACAAAGGAAGAACAAAGGAAGAAAGATGAAGAACAAAGGAAGCACAAAGGAAGAAAGAAGAAGGACGAAGAAAACAACAAGAAGGAACAGGAAGTGGAAAGATGAAAGAAGGGAGAAAAGGCGGAAGGGAGAAGAAAGAAGGAAGACAGATTAAGAAAGAAGGTGATTGAAAAGAAGGAGTTAGAAATAATTCCTCTTTTCTATTATTAATTTATCATGTCTCACATCCCCAATCTTACTAAGCATATGCGGTATTTCGAAAAATTTCGTTTCAGGTGGTTCGAAACGAAATTCCGCGGAATTTCGCGGAATTTGAGCATGGCGAAATCTGATTTTTTGATTTCGTTTCGATTCGTAAAATTACAAATATTTCGCTTGAAAAAACTAGCTTTTAACGAAATTTAACGGAATTCCGCGGAATTTCGAAACAAATTTAAATTTAATCCATACTGCCTTGTACGGTCGTGTATTATTAAAAATTTTGGCTGCGCCGTTGAACAAAATCATAAAGCTGTTTTCAAAACTAAATGTTAAACATATATTTCTAATAACGTTTACTACATAATATCATTCTGAGTCGACTATACGTATTGAGTTTTCTTCTGTAAAACGTCTTCAGTGTTTTGTTAGAAATGTCAAACAGAAAACGAAAAGTATTTTTAATATTCAATCTATTTTTTTTTTCAAAGGTAATCTGACTCACTATTCAAGACGTCAGGCTCAGGGCGCAAATGTAATCAAATATGAATCAGATCAGTACTGCCCATGATCGCATATTTGTAACATTTGCATTTTGGTTGATTTTGTAAACGATTTGTCAATCCGCCCCACAAACTCAATCATTTCCAGCTTACCACAGATAAGCAAGATAGTAAAGCCCTTTTTACTATTGTGGGATTGAATGCAGCAAATTTAGCTTTCTGAATGACTTTTTACGACAGAAAACAAAAGAGTGTTACAAATATGCGATCATGGGCAGAGTATAACTTTGTCAAAAAAGCAAAGCCGTGATGCGGATTCCTAGGGCTCTTGGGAAGTTTTTTAGAGCGCTTCTTTCTTATTGAAGGCCGATTTCTTCACCTCCGCTTAGGCCTCAAACCAGGTTTAGGCGCAAGCTTAAGAGTTAAGAAGGCCCTAAAACAAAATGCAACATTTTATGTGCAAACAACAAATTGAACCTGCTGGTGCGGAAGAACACGACGTGAAAAAAACAATGTCTGCATCGAAGAGCACAAAACTATTTAGTGCAGAATCGAACGTGTTGTATGAGCTTATTAAACGAAGCACAGCACAAGTACATTTTGCGTTGGATTGATTTGAAACACGGTTTTTGTCTTCGAGTTTTCAAAATAACTTCCTTCAGAATAAATATTTCTCGGGTACTTATTCAAAAGGACGTATGTGACTTTGTAAACAAAGATTCATACGTTGATTTCGCAATTCTGTTAGCACCCCCACGCAAACCATCACCACATACATGTAGGGGAAGGCTTTGGTTACCTGTTCGTGTTGTTGGTTTGCGTGGGAGTGCTTGAAGAATTTCGAAATGAACGTGTGAATATTTGATTATAAATCACATACGTCCTTTTGAATAAGTACCCAAGATTTTGTCGCTTACCTTTTCAACTAACCAACGATTTCTTTCCTGTGGCGTTCACGGAGATGCAGAGCACTCATCGGTTTCTTATTACAATGAATGTCAAACCAGTTTTCAGCAGTTTGTCGAATTGATTGTATATAAGACTGTGCCTCCTATAAAAGGTCGAATTTTTAAGGAAATGATAGCCTTTTGGTACAACTTTTTGTATGAGAAAGGAAAAATTATTTCTTCATATCTGGCAAACTGCTGCCGTAAAAACTTTGCAATCACATTTCTCAAATTAAGTCTGAAATACGTATCTTTTTGCATTTTAGAAAGGTGCAGAGGATTCTTCTAGTGAGCAAATGTATGCTATTAACAACTATCTATCTGCGTATACGCCTGGCAGATGTGGATATATAAATGAGAATCCCACAAGATAAAAAATAAAATCTATGCATTCATTTTCACACTATGCGTCACCGGCCTGGGGCTGACCCCCGGTTGTCGTTGGTTTACTCCGAAGATCGTTTTCTGATCGTGTTACATGCAGTGGAGGTCGTTCGGAGAACTTATCGGTGCGTCTCGATCTGGCTGGTCCAGTTCAGTGTAGGGCGCATGTCTGGCGTGCGGCACTACTCGCGAGAGAGATGCTGCCGTCGTAGACTAAGCAAAAACACGTTGAACTTGCAACCCGTTGGTCTGTCGCAGAGGGGTATTCCATGACTGCGGCTGATTTTATTTACAAATGTTCAGAAAAAATCTCCATGTGAAATTTACATTTACAGACTGAGAAAGATGTTTTAGTTTAAATTAAAAGTTTTTTTATCGTGCCAGGGCAGGAATCGAACCCAAACTGAATAGCATATACATGATGTATCGAAACGATTGACGTGGTTAGCACGACCAGCGCGATTTTATTGCCACTGAAGAAAATAGTCACTAAACACACTTTATTTAGCAGCTCAAATTTCAAATGATGTTTTTTGTAGGATGCTCTGCTGCTTCTACATGGTAAAGACAGTTCCGATCTTATTAGTCTCCTCTACATCCATTTAGCTGAATATGGATATGGAGACAACAACCTATTGGGCTGATGAGCGCGCGCCTAGGGTGACCCTCCCAATGGTTTAAGGTCATTTGGCCGTATGCCGTTTCTCCGAATAGTTGAAATTTGATAGCTCATTGAGTGTGAGTGTGTGTGAAGTGAGAAATGAGATGTTCAAAGTAATTAGTGAAAAGAGAAATATGAGAAATGATTAGTGAGAAGTGAGAAGTAAGAAGCGGGCAATGAGAAACAAAAATCAGAAGGTGAACATGAAAAATGAACAAGAAAGAAAGATGAAGAACAAAGGAAGAACAAAGGAAGAAAGATGAAGAACAAAGGAAGCACAAAGGAAGAAAGAAGAAGGACGAAGAAAACAACAAGAAGGAACAGGAAGTGGAAAGAAGGAAGAAGGGAGAAAAGGCGGAAGGGAGAAGAAAGAAGGAAGACAGATTAAAAGAAGGTGATTGAAAAGAAGGAATTAGAAATAATTCCTCTTTTCTATTATTAATTTATCATGTCTCACATCCCCAATCTTACTAAGCATATGCGGTATTTCGAAAAATTTCGTTTCAGGTGGTTCGAAACGAAATTCCGCGGAATTTCGCGAAATTTGAGCATGGCGAAATCTGATTTTTTGATTTCGTTTCGATTCGTAAAATTACAAATATTTCGCTAGAAAAAACTAGCTTTTAACGAAATTTAACGGAATTCCGCGGAATTTCGAAACAAATTTAAACTTAATCCATACTGCCTTGTACGGTCGTGTATTATTAAAAATTTTGGCTGCGCCGCTGAACAAAATCATAAAGCTGTTTTCAAAACTAAATGTTAAACATATATTTCTATTAACGTTTACTACATAATATCATTCTGAGTCGACTAATACGTATTGAGTTTTCTTCTGTAAAACGTCTTCAGTGTTTTGTTAGAAATGTCTAACAGAAAACGAAAAGTATTTTTAATATTCAATCTTATTTTTTTCAAAGGTAATCTGACTCAATATTTAAGACGTCAGGCCAGTACTGCCCATGATCGCATATTTGTAACATTTGTATTTTGGTTGATTTTGTAAACGATTTGTCAATTCGCCCCACAAACTCAATCATTTCCAGCTTACCACAGATAAGCAAGATAGTAAAGCCTTTTTTACTATTGTGGAATTGAATGCAGCAAATTTAGCTTTCTGAATGACTTTTTACGACAGAAAACAAAAGAGTGTTACAAATATACGATCATGGGCAGAGTATAACTTTGTCAAAAAAGCAAAGCCGTGATGCGGATTCCTAGGGCTCTTGTGAAGTTTTTTTTAGAGTGCCTCTTTCTTATTAAAGGCCAATTTCTTCATCTCCGCTTAAGCCTCAAACCAGGTTTAGGCGCAAGCTTAAGAGTTAAGAAGGCCCTAAGGAAAACAAAATGCAACATTTTACGTGCAAACAACAAATTGAACCTGCTGGTGCGGGAGAACACGACGTGAAAAAAACAATGTCTGCATCGAAGAGCACAAAACTATTTAGTGCAGAATCGAACGTGTTGTATGAGCTTATTAAACGAAGCACAGCACAAGCACATTTTGTGTTGGATTGATTTGAAACACGGTTTTCGTCTTCGAGTTTTCAAAATCACTTCCTTCACAATGAATATTTCTTGGGTACTTATTCAAAAGGACGTATGTGACTTTGTAAACAAAGATTCAAACGTTGATTTCGCAATTCTGTTAGCACCCCCACGCAAACCATCACCACATACATGTAGGGGAAGGCTTTGGTTACCTGTTCGTGTTGTTGGTTTGCGTGGGAGTGCTTGAAGAATTTCGAAATGAACGTGTGAATATTTGATTATAAATCACATACGTCCTTTTGAATAAGTACCCAAGATTTAGTCGCTTACCAAGATGGCTTCACTTGAAGTATCTTTTCAACTAACCAACGATTCCTTTCCCGTGGCGCTCACGGAGATGCAGAGCACTCATTACAATGATTGTCAAACCAGTTTTCCTCTCCTAATAGCAGTTTGTCGAGTTGATTGTATAAAAGACTGTGGGAATCCGAGCCTCCTATAAAAGGTAGAATTTTTAAGGAAATGATAGCCTTTTGGTACAACTTTTTGTATGAGAAAGGAAAAATTATTTCTTCATATCTGGCAAACTGGTGCCGTAAAAACTTTGCAATCACATTTCTCAAATAAAGTCTGAAATACGTATCTTTTTGCATTTTAGAAAGGTGCAGAGGATCCTTCTAGTGAGCAAATGTATGCTATTAACATCTATCTATCTGCGTATACGCCTGGCAGATGTGGATATATAAATGAGAATCCCACAAGATAAAAAATAAAATCTATGCATTCATTTTCTGGTTTTGAATTAGCTCAATACCATAGAACCACTCTGATAAGACAATATGAAGTATGCTTCAGCATAATCAAAAAATTCCTAAATGAAATAAGGTTTTAACAGAATTTGAATTTGAAATTGATCAGATTCGGGATATACACTCCACGATGAATTTCTTTGAAAGCGGCATAAATGCTGGGGTATTACTTTATCGCCAATGGTATATAACCGGGAATGCAGCAATTTATCACTGACTGCTGACAATGAAATCAGAATTGTGATTATAATAAAGAACCAATTCAATAAAAATTCCGCGGAAAAACAATCAAATTTCGTTTCGTTTCGTAAAATTTCGAATTAAATGGACCTTGATTTTGTATCGTTTCGAAGTCTCGAACTTAAATCTATATTTCGTACCGTTTCCTTTCGAATCAACATAGACATTTTAAATTTCGTTTCGTTTCGTTTCGTTATGAAAAAGTGTGTTATCGCATACCCTTAAATCTTACACCTCCTTCTTACTTCCCACTTCCTTATTCTTACTTCTCACATCCCAGATCTTACATATTAGATTTTACTTCTCTTTTCTCAATTAGGAATGTTATGAGAAGTTTTATTCCTCACTTTTCACTTCACACTTCTCATTCCTCGCTATCCACAATTTGTATATGGGCTTATTCTACGAGTGGAGTGACGTGAGATTACTCGAATGACGTGAGAAGAGTCGTATAGCCCCATTTCAATAACATGGTCACCTCACGTGAGAATTGCTAAATTCGACTCACCTCACGTCATTCGACTCGTAGAATAAGCCCAATTCTGAGGAAGAACAATTTCGCCTATTCGGCCAAACTGCATTCGTCCAAATGACCGACTCCCACTCAACATAGTTTAAAATGTTCCAATCAGTGCGTGTTGAAGCACATAGCCTTGAAACGGATATCAAATCATCCGGTGTCAACTATTTCATTGATTGATTGTCTTATTGAAAATTAAGTTCACTTTTTTCACAGTCACAATACGATCTGCTGCTATATGACGATAATGGCTGATGATCTGGAATACTAGTGGTTGCCTAGCAGTCTTCCTACGAATTCTTTGTGATCTCAACGCGCTTCAGCGGGTTTTACGATTCTGTGATTTGGTTAATGACGACGACATAGTGCTGTGCTCCTTCCTGTCTCCACCATCAGGGTTCTCTCGATTTCTTCTTAGAAAGACGGACATCGAGAAATGATGGAGTAGTAAGTTGGCATAGAGTTCTGTGGTAGCTCACGATGTTGACGGGGAAAACGGGCATTCTCTGGAACATATTGCTAATAGGGTGCGAGATCAAAAATGACTTCCCTGGATGCGGAGACTCTCATGAACTGCGCAACCGCCATCAGTGGTCGATGTTTCAACAAATAAACTGCTTACAATACTGACCAAAGTTGTCAGATGGATTATGGCGGTTACGGTGAGCTCATACCGCTTCAATGTGTTGATCCGGATTACTCTCGGATCGTTGGCCAAACTTCGTTCCATCCTGGTAAATGTTGGACGAGTGGGGATTGCCGACGAGATGGACAGTATCAGGAAGGAAATACGCCTCTGTCCATGGTGCCAAAAACGTGCGGAATATTCGATCCCTTAATGGATGTACACAAATCTTCAAGATTGCACTACGATGTATCGTATTGCTAGTCCGCACGTTTACCACACGGATGTTGTCATCAGAGCCTATTAACCTTCGGTAACTCGACCTAGGTTCCATTTCGTTCATCACTAGAACCATTTTTGTTTCAATTGTCTGGCCTTGACCACTTCTTTCGGTTGTGCAGGACGCAGAGATACAGTGTTGTCCACTTCTGTCAAAGGAGCTGTCTGTACGTGCGTAAGGTGCGTAAGGCACTGTGACAGACGACAGATACTTACTTATGGATCCTGTACACCCCAAGTGGTGCAAAGGGCTGACTTGAAAGATCTCCATCCTATGTCCAGCTATTGCTTTAACATTGCCAGGTTAGATTTCGGTCATCTTCTTTTATTTCTTCATTGAGGCTGCACCGCCATGAGCCTCTGGATCTGCCTCTGCTGCGATGCCTCGCTGTGTTCCAGTCCATCGTTTACAGATTTCGTCTCCGCCCCTGAGGACCCAGCCCCACTATCGATCAGCCGTTGAATGTTCTCCACTAATACACACCATGTTTCACTAGCATATAACAACACAGATTTCACTTTAGAGTTGTAAATTTGGATTTTGGTGCATTCACTTATCTGCCTGTTTTTGTAGATATTTCTAAAATTTGCAAATGCAGCCCTTACTTTTTTGATCCTCACGCCTATGTCGATCTTGGTACCGCCGTCTGACGCCATTTGGTTACCAAGATATTGGAAGCTTTCAACATTCTCCACTGATAGCCTGGCTACTGTGAAACTGGAAGTGGTCGCCGTGTTTACATGCAACGATTTGGATTTGTTGACGTTGATGACTAAACCTGTCAAAGAGGAGCATTCAGAAAAGTCGTTGAGCTTACTCTGTGTTACAAAGCGCCGTTGAGCGAGGAGTGCAGCGTCATCAGCCAATTCGAAGTCGTATTGATGCTCCATGGTTATAGGCTGCAATAATAGCTCGCGGTTTGGTTCACGGTCAATCGCACCTACCAGAATCTTGTCGATTACCATGAGGAACAGTAGGTGATAGAATACATCCTTACTTTACAACAGCTATGACCCAGTTAGGGCCGGACATGACCTCAATGTGCAACACTCTACACGAGAAGGCTCGTACCCTTCTCAGGAACCCCCTTGTGTTTCAGGGCGCCCCACATATTCTCGTGAATAAGACGATTGAAAGCTTCTTCGTGGCCAATGAATACCAATTAAAGGGAATTTTGGAATTCGTTGACCTCCAGAATGATCTTCCAGAAAGATCTTCCGGTACAGAAACTGGCCTACTGCTGCCGGAAAGTCGCATCAATCTTTTCCTGAATTCTGTGCTAAGATAGCTTCGGATAGAACTTTGAGAACAATACTCAGCTTCATGATGCCTCGCCAGTTATCGCATACATTCAAGTCATCCTTTCTGGGTACCTTCACTAAGATACCTTCCATCCAGTCGACCGATAAAGTTGCGGTGTCCCAGATATAACAAAATAAACTATTCTGTATTTGAGCGGATGTCATGGGGTCAGCTTTGAGCTCGGTTGATACATGATCGATCTTGTCTTTGTTCGATATATTGCTTCGGATGACTGTTTGAGCCGCTAGCAGTGATGGAGCTGGCTGACACTTGAAAAAGTTATTCAAAGTGCTCGAACCAGCGTTTCAGCTGATCATTTGGGTCGCTCGTTGCATTTATCTTCGTACCGCTTCGTGAAATATCGTAGAGGAGGCGAATGTCGACATGAGCGTTTCACTTCCTTCTTCAGACCCGAGTATCCCTTGTTTTCTGTGGGTACGCAGTTCACCCTGATTATTTTTTGCTGGTGAGAATGAAGGCATTCTTGATGGCGGTCCATTGGTCTTCCTTGCTGTCACCTTCCGGAATATCTGCAACACGTGTCTCCAGTTCTTCAACGAAGGACCGTTTCAACGTGGCATCTTCCAGCCGGCGTGTATTGAACCGTCATCCAACCTTCTCCTCTTGCCGACGAATCGGCGCAATGTGCAGAAGTATTTCATCTATAAGGAGGAGTATTTCAATTACATTTCTATTTTCGACTGACGTAGATGTGATGGAAGCCATCACGGGAGACCCACGTGACTATGTGAACCGGTCGATGAGGGAAGAGCGATCCCCCTCACCATGTCGTTATTACCACAAAATTTTGCAAACTGCTTTACGTTTTCGTTCATTTCTCCGAAACCATAGCGTCTCATTATACTCTCATGATTCGAGTCGTCGGATCCAATCTTCACATTTATCTTACAGATTACATACATACATACAGATCTTAATATCACCCTTCGTAATTCTACATACGACGACATTTAGTTGGCTATCGATTGGCGCATAACATTGGATTACAGTAAGGTTTCGGACCCGTTTTCTAAATCTGTCAACGATTATCCTTTCCTTTTGTATGTTCCCACTTTATAAGCACAGAGTGTGCCTGGGTGCTCAACAGGAAACCAATTCCACGTTGCCGTAGAGCGTGTTCACCTCGTAAACCAGAGTATAGCAGAATTTGTCCCGACGGCCCTCTGTGTTCTGTTCTGTGTTTGTCCAACGGACTTCACTCAGTCCCAGAATCTCAAGCTTCATGCGGCGTGCCTCATTGACAAGTTGTGCAAATTTACCCTGCTGGGTTAAGTTTATAACGTGCCATGTTCTCATTAGTTTCCGTTTTTTTGTGTGCTAAGAATCGTTGCCGTAAAATAAGTCTGTATTCTTCCATTGTCGGATTCACAAACAAATTGGTGTTTCGAGAACGGTACGTTGTTGGCCCAAGGTTCCCTACAGTTTCGGGATAGGGTTTTTTCAGGTATAGCTTCTGGGGAATAGCTAGCATACCCAGTCGCTGTATATAAGAACAGATGTTTTTGGGCACCTTCTTGATGAACAGACCCTCGATCAGTCGGGTCAAACTTATTTAAATTCTCACCCAACACCAGGACCACGACTCCAAATTTGATAAAGTTGGAAACAGTCCAGAAAATAATGGAATTTTCAACTGAGTAGCTCTACTGACCTTCTCGTACTAGCAACTTTTCGTTGTCTATAAAGCATTTGCTATGAAATTTCTGAAGTACTTGGCGTGAATATTCCAAAGAATTTCCCGTTGAAACCCAAAGCATGATTCGATTAAAATAAATTTATGTACGGAGAATGGCCATTTGGCCGAAAGCCATTTGAACAAATACCACAAGGTCGATTGTATTAAGCTGAACGCTCGAATATGCATTTTGGCCAAACAAACTAAAGGTTAAAACCCATCTATTCGAGAGTAAATTGACCGAAATGTGAATTGTTCGGCTGAATAGCTAATTTTCCTGAGAAAATCCTTTGGCTGTCGAAAATGGTCGTTTGGTGGAAAGACCACTTGGCCGTAATGTCATTTTGTCGAAATGGACATAGGGCCGAATGTGTTGTTCGGATGAACTGGTTATTTTGACTAATAAGTTGTTTGGTAGAATTGATCGTTTGGCCGAAAATGCCTTTGTGTCGAAATTGTCGTTTAGCAGAAAGAACCATTTGGCCGAACGGGTCGACACTTTTGGAGATTACCTATCCAACAAATTCCTCTTTCGGCTGTATGACCCAGTCGGCCACATGGCATTTTCGGACAAATATCTCTTTCTGCCAAACAACCATTTCCGGCCAAATATCTTCTTCGGACAAATAACCTGTTCGACTAATCGCCATATACATTTCCATTTATAGCCATTGCGCAGTAACGTCACGCATGATTTTTGACAGTTACTGGTCCTGTTGTTTATAGTCGATTAAATTTAATTTTAAAATATTTTTGTTATTCTTTGGATTACCCAATCCATTATTACTAATAAGTTTATGAACGTATTTGTATTTCAATGCGGAATGTGTAGAAAGTCTTTACCATCGTAAAATATGCAGATTTCATTTGGAACAAAAACAATTGAAGTCCGAAACGTAAACATCAGAACCAGTACCTTTCAAAATTGTGTGGTTAGGATTGCCGTGCGGAATGACCTATACAAAAAGCTTCCTGCAGAAATCTGTTAAATCCGGAGAATTTTTCTAGAAATTGAAAAAAAACTGGGGAAAATTCTAACGAATTTCCTATACAGCTTTTGATGATATGTTCTTGGAAACCCTGAACGATTTCTCGATAAATCCACATTTTGAGAAATTCCGGACAACTGCTTGTGAAAACTCCTAAGAGGTTTTCACGGGTATTACGAAGATTTTTTTTGTGGAAATTCAGAAAAATGACCGTTAAAAATTCCGAAGCAATTCCAAATAGTGTTCCTTGTAAATTCCAAATATTTTCATTTGAAAATTTCGAACAATTCACCTTTGTAATTATAAAATGCGTCCCTTGGAAATTTAAAAAAAATCCGATGAAGGTTTAAAAGAACTCTCCACGGCGACTTTAAACTATTTCCCGTAGAAAATCCGAAAAAATATCCAAATAAATTCGTTGGGAAAAGTTATAATTTCCTGACGAAGTTCATTGGATTATTCCGGCGAAATTTACATGTTTTCAGTCAACATTTTGATACGAATAACTTTTGATATAAGTTGTCATAAGCAAGCAAGCAAACTTGTATATACCCGAGCAGCACACAGATTGCCCAAAAGTTTTTGTGAGCCATATGCAACCAAATTTAGTCACAATTGAGTCGCTACAAACAAATCCGTCTGAATTGTGCCGCTAGGGTAATGCACTGAATCACTATATACCTACTAAAGTGAAGGACATATACGTACTAAACATTATTGAGTTTATTCATTATTCATTATCATTTATAGCATTATTCCGATCTAGTAAACACAAAACATATTCTAAATAACCATGTCTCGAACATTTGACAGGATAATGCTCTACCGATGTGCTAAACAGCAACTGATGAAAAGCAGACAATTATTGACAATCATAATCTAGACGAAACTGTAGTGCTGACTACGATATTACAGTACACGATTTCTATCACATTTATACGATTCGAGTATTATGTTGTTGTACGTTCAAATGTAGCTTTAGTCTTATATGGGAACTGTTTGAAATTGTTCTGATAATGTTTATAATAAAACGATTATGCAACATTCCAAACGATTCTGCCCACATATCAACGATGATGAAATGTCAACATCAACATTTCGCCGTGTTTACCACTAGTTACTAGTACTGAGTTATTTTCAATTAGTTGAAGTTTAGATGTTTTTCCTTTTTAATCCAAACATATATTTGAATTATGTGCATTTGATAGATGTTTCATTATTATTAGACTATCAGATTAGAGTGGGGCGTCATGGTCATTTTTTCAAATCAATGGTTTTTCGAAGCCATTCTGGGTCCCGAACAACTGTGCAGAATTTGGGACTGATTGGTTGCTTCCTCGCTTTCCGCATCGCGTTTGAAGTTTGTATGGAAATTAGTATGGGAGAACGTATATTTTTGCATTTCTACTACTAAAGGCTTCAGTTCATCGTAAACCAAGTGGCACATTGCGTTAAAGTATAACCCAAAGGATGCCGAAAACTTTGCTGAAGAAGGCACGTTGCTGGAACGTCCACGAAAAAGTTATAACGCTTAGAACATTGAGTGTCCAAACCACATGCAAAAATCGTTTATTCTGCCAGCACTGCCGTACTACGTAGACCAATAATTTAATTGAGTGTTATTTCAAAATAATTGATCTTATAGGGCTTTAGAGCTAATGGGAGCTATCCGGAATCATTTCACAAAGAAAAAAATCCGACGAGAAGGAAGATGGGTTTTGCCCTTCGAGAACCATAGGTTGTCCGGTAGTGCTGGCAGAAACATTGATTTCTTGCATATGGTTTACACAATCAATTTTCGAAACGTAATAACATTTTTTGTAGACCTTCCAGCTACGTACCTTCTTTGGCAAAGTCTTTCAGCATCTTCCAGACTAGATGCTAACGTATTGAGTCACGTGATTGATGATAAATTGAAGCCGCTAAGAGCAAAAATGTAAAAAAGTACGTTTTCCCATACTAATCTCCATGTAAATTTAAAACGCGATGCGGCATGCGAGGTTGCAACCAATCGAGCCCATATTTTGCACAGTTGATTGGGGTCCCAAAATGATTCAGAAAAACCTTGATCTCACTTGATCGGACGAAGTTTGCGTTTTTCCATACAACTGCGCCCCACTCTACTATCAGATACACAAACGGAAAATATGCATGATTGTTTTATAGGCTGCATGTGATGTTAGTCAACCAAATGCTGCGATGGGGGCGCATTATATTTTTCTCTACGATACCGAACCGACCCACCGACACCACATATTGTATCAACACGGAACTTTCAGCCAAGAACGCTTTGTCATGCATCATGAATCATTGCATCAAGATTTTTTTATGTATACATGTACATGTACATGTACATAAAAAAATCTTGCATTGCATCATGACCTCATACGACTTTTTTTTTTACCCGTATTCAAATGGAGAGTGAAGTTTCATGAGGGCAATGTTTAAATTTTTTTTCATATGAAGTTTTTCGCCCGTGCAATCATCTATACACGCATTGTTATGTATGTGTGGATCATCTGATCTAACCGCAATCGGCGATATATAGGTAGTCAAAGCGTTCTTCGCTGGCAGTGCACGGTTTAGTGCCTATCGAGAACCGCTTCAACCAGCGCATGCGCGATTCGGTGAAGAGAGAGCGATCCGAACAAAATCGAAAGAAAAGAGTAAAAGCGCGTGCATTTCTGCTCCCTCAAAGCATTTTATTACGAAAGTCCCGCTTTGAATAAGCACCGCGAAGCAAAAGCGCTTTTGATACTTGACATTAAGGTGAATATACAACAAAGCCAGAAATCGGCCATCTTGGAGAACATGTGCTTTTTCCTGTTTTTTTTTCAAGAACACGAATTTAGAGAACCATGACGCGCATAGAAGTGAGACAAAGGCAGGACATTTGCTTACTTGTGCTGAACAATCGACTTTAATTTTAGTACTGTACAAACATTTGGGAATTTGAAAATCGGAGAAGTAAAGAATGTGGTGAATTTAAAATTGTATAATCATGGCCCGTTTACATATCCACCTATCCTGGCGACAATGTACTGTCTGATAATACTAGCGCGACATTAGCTCAGAGCAAACAGAAATTGTCATCTGCTAATAAGGGTTTACAATAAAGACTGTTTACGAATACTTTTATTATATTCGTCATTGAAGTATCCGACAATATTAACATAATGTAAACAGACATTTCATCTTCTGATTAAAATCTATATTGTCGCAGAATTAGCAAATATGAAACGGGCAACATTTCCAAAGAAATTTATTTCTGAAGTATTTTTTTCGAGAAATCCAATATATTTAGTTAGCTAGGGGGGACGTCAAATGGCAATGGTCCATACAAATTTATGAGCAAATGTCCATGATGATAGACGGGAAACTGTTCGACATCTGTCCAGAATATCGATCAAAAAAATTGTATATAGAATAATTATTAATTGAGAAGAGTTAAGGCGATGAGCTTCATTGTTCTCTTTATTGTGCAGACTCTATTTTTCTGATATGACATGCTAATTACAAATTATAATTAGTAACTTTGCATGGTTGATCTATTTCAATTTCCTTTTCTCTATTTAAAACTTCGTCTCATTTACGAAATAACTTAAATTAGAATTAAAAGTGCCAGCTCAATAATTTCCGAATAGATATATGTCTTATTTGACACATTGGGAACGATTCTGATGATAGTAATTTTTAATTTTACGAACTATCACTTATAAGCTTAGTTTAGTTTGAGTAAATTCAGAAAATAAGAAGTAGCTAAGAACCAGTTAGATGCAACAAAATAAGCAAACATATTGAGAAACGCGTTGAAAAATGACTCGTTCATCATTTCAGGTCCCTTTTAAGTGTTTTTCTCGAATTATTTAAATAGTGTACAGGTTGAAGAATTGATCACGCGACGCCTCTGAAGTATACGTAAAGGCTATATGTTCGCTCCAAAAACGAACTTTTTCTAGGAGGCCTGGAGACCCTTACAGTACTAAAAATCCACACATATTTATTGGCAAAAATCCTTAGATTTAACTAATGATGTATATCAGCGCACCACACATAACCATCCTCCACGCAAGCTACTAATAAAATATATATCCAAATAAACTTTATGTATGGTCTCGAATTAGCAGTTATTTAATTTATGTGTGGTTCTATATCGATTATATTACGGTGGAGCTATTGCAAAAATTTATAACGGCGACACATATATCTTATATAGATATTTTTGGCAGTGTAGTGTTATATATAAATCGACTCAGCTCGATGAATTGAGGTGATGTATGTGTGTGTGTATATGTGTGCGCAAAATTTCTCACTCATTTTTCAGGCACTTATCCTTAATCGATTTGCTCGCAACAAGTTGCATTCGACGCATTATTCTGTCCCATTGTTTCGTATTTCGTATACAATTTTTATAACCCACGAGAAAGGCTTCATCACCGCTAGGTGGATTAATCTGTTTTTTTTTTTTTTTTTTCAATGTTTGCCAGTGGTACGGATCACAAATCGGCAGGATTTATAGAACGGAAAAAATAACAGCATTTTTGGAATGGAATTAAATCCCATCGAATAGAGTGAAGCAAGTAGAAATGAAATTCATTTTATCACTAAAATTCAGTGAGCTTTGGTACATCCGTTTACGACTTTTATGACAACACGTATGGGGTTATTCGATATTCGCAATTCAATCAGATTAACCGGATATTGTTTATATCATTTTACGACCTTTTTTAATATTCCATATGCAGGTGTTACATACGATAGTGATCATATTTGGGTTATTTTTATTGCCACCGCCGATGCTTCTTGGACCAATACCTGGAGACAAATTAGAGACAAACTGGACAACTTATCTTACATGAATTATATAATTTAAACTACATAATTAGACAAATAGTTTGCATGCATACAAAGTTGATATGTAAAATAAATAAAAACGACTAGATGTTGGTACACAGCAAATAGTTTTGAAAATTCAACGACGTGTAAAATTGCAGCTGATCCAGACAAAATAATTACCCGTTGATATACAATTAAATTTGACTGAATTTTACAAGCAAGCGCAGTTTAAATTTATTTCAATTTCAAAGAACAACAGAATCGATTGAATGTTACTTTTATTTGCATGCTCCAAATATGTGGATGGAAATACATTTAATATCATAACAAATTTTTATCCGTGTACAGTGACTTGGCAAAAAAATTGACAAGCCGAATATGCTATCTGAATCGGCATATGTTTTCTGGTTACATGTTCACTCATTCAAAGTTAACAATAATTCTTTGTCTATTTGGTGGGGTTTTGGTCACCGTAAAACTTTATATTATCTGGTTTGTTGATGAAAAATATACAATTTTCGTTTTTTAATAACGTTTCGGCTTACTCCATGCAGCCATCATCAGATATTGAAAAACGTACACTTGCCACTAGTGTGGTTTAATAACTCTAAGTTACGAAACATTATTCAAAAACGGAAATTGTGTATTTTTCATCACCGATAAAAATTAACAAACTAGGAAATAAAATTCTTCGTGTATGTGAACAAACCCTTTTCTTTTTTAATTTATCAACATCCCATAGAATAATAACAGATTTGCAATCAACATAATATTTTCGTACCAGCCAGACTGCTCCAACTCCCCACTGTGCAGCACACCAAAGTGGGAGAACTCTGCTCGCGCCAAGATCGCCGCGACGACGCTGGGGGTTACGTTCTACATGCGTTACCTGCGACCGGCGATCGCGACAACGACAACAAAACCGTCGCAACGGTTTCGGTTTTGTTTTGATCGATCGATGACGATCATGTAGTGGCGGGTGGGGTGAATTCTCTTGTTGATAATATACTATGGCTGGGTGCTGCTGCTGCTGCTGATGCTGGGGGTGCTATCGGATTGGTTCGGAATGGGGGTTTGGGGTAGATGGTGTTTTCTCAACGTTACATCGACGACGTGCAACTCCTTTTTTCACACGCGTGGCGACAACCATTTCTGAGGTATATAAAGTGCGTGATTTGACCCGGAATGGTATCAAAGTTTAGTACACCAGCAAAGTTACAACACACGCATTCTCTACGTTTTTAGTAACCAGCACAGAACAAATCCCAAGCCGCCGAAAATGTTGTCCAAGGTGAGACGATGGTTGATAAGAGTGGTTAGAATCGAGAATAAGATCCGGAGGAAAATCGTCTGGTAGTGAGTGGTTGCTGGTAACCGAAATATGGACTCGATAAGTGATTTAACCAGCATGTCTAGTAATGTTGTATCTTACATAACAATAAAAAAAATGACAAAGTGAAGTGAAGCGGTACTTACTCCTGAACTATAAAAGTAATCAGCGTTGGATGAAAAGTTGAAAATATTTTTTTAAATATTAAATTAGCGGACATTATCAACGGAAAATTACAAAACCAACTATTGAATCCCTTTGTTTTTAAACCATTTCACAACTTGAGGAGAAAAAAAAAACTGCACATGCTAGTTAAAAATTTACAAAGTGAAGTGGGCAGATTAGAATAACAAAAAAAATAACCCTGCAGAAGTGACTAAAAGTCGATTCGATATGGTATCCTTTTTAGTGCATTTAAACGATCGAATAGTTATTCTGATTTTTGTCCTTCCTAATAAAAAAAATTAAAATATAAATTCTTTCCAATTAAAATTTTGGAATGAATAAAATTTGTTATAATGAATTTTCAAATTATGTTATCTGAAACAAATGTATTCATTTTATTGATTTTCATTGAATATAACAAAGCTCACACCATATTTTTACTCGAGTGAGAAGTTCATTTCTCGAATTTCCATTGAGATATTCTTGATACCAATCAAATTGAGAATTTAGGTCTGAAATCTCTGTTTAGCTCAGACTTATCTAATCTGTTAATTATGATACATTACACTGCCGCAAAGCTTCAGTTCAAGCTCTCACGATGAATAATCTCAATTTATAAACGCAAATCCCATCATGGCTCTCAAAGGCTTCCGAGTTAAATGACATCGCTTGTCGTTTCAACTTGGTCAATAGCAGCCAGGATTTGCGTGCTTGAGAAGAATCTATTCTGCATAAAAAAGGATAACAAACTACTTCCCGAATCGCTATCTGCAAGACTAACTCCCTTCGATGATGAAACACCAGCTCGGATACTTTCAACATTGCGTTTCATTTCTAGAAGTGGCACCATGCAGTGGGCCAACGCCAACGGTTGATTACAAGCACAGGTACCTACCGACGCCCACACATTCCTCCTTCTTGCCTCGCTTGTATTGTCCCTTTCGAAGAAAAGATTGCATTTCTAACTTAATCATCCTTCATCTGACCGCCGTTTATAGTGCGTCAAGAATTCAATCCTTCATTCCGTTGAAGACTACTCCAAGTGCCTCGACGCGGTTACCGCACATTCTTGAGCGGCGCCATTTCACTGCACCCGATTCAAAGCAAATGCAACAATACCCTCTTCCAAGATGAAACCAGGGCACGGTTTGATGCCGGGTCCGGATAGTTGTGCTTGTGCGACGTCCAACGAGGACGACAGTAAGCGAAAAATGAAACTTAAATTAGCTTCAGTGAAAGATGTACCTGGTTTTTGCCCGACTGTTTCTGTCAACCATCCACAGAAACTGGGGAACGACGAACGCAAAACTGGGGAAGTTGAAGGGGGTACCTGCTGCAAAAGTGTTTATATTGTGACTGTTTTCCAGCAATGGAATGTTGGAGTTATCAGATGAATGTGAAATTGTAAATAGGAAAAATATTTACATATTTTCTCGATAAGTTTGTCATAAGTTTGTCTTAATCAGGGACATGTTAACGTTTGAAATATTTCAGAAATATCATAATATTTGAGACAAAAACGTCCACATTGAATATTATGTAAATATTTTAGTAAGAGTATAGAGATAATAATTGCCAATTGTATTGATTCTTCACACTGCCGTCATTCCCCTATTCAAATGATATTTCAGTACACATTTTTGATATTTTTTACTGTTCTTTTGTGTCTTATAATATCAATCAAGTCCATACAATGTTTTGTTATGCTGTGCATGGCTTCTGCCCGGGTTACCAGTTGCACAGGGAACTCGGGAAAATAGGCTCAGGCTAAGGAAGACTTTTGAGTTTCTTCCGGTACATGGAGATTCCTGCAGAATAATCACTTTTTCCTCGAGGGAACTTTTGTTCACCTTATCCGTTTACCGTGCTAAAACATCTTAATTGGCCCGCCAAAGCCATGTTTCTGTATGAGAGGTTGGCCAACCACCGAAGACTAGCACACATGGAAAATTAATACGCTGGTAACACGTTTTCCGTTCCGTGTATATTAAAAATACTTACTTCGCTGGTCTAGTCAACGTCCTATAGGATGCCTTTGTTGGAAAACATGCGGACCTCATGGAATACGATGATCTTTATTCACAACTTCCTTTTTGGCCTTTACCCAACGACAATAAGGGGTTGTCACAAGGTTCTGCCCTAAAAGTACTCTTATATTAGTTGCTATGGTCAGGGTCCTCCACTTTTACAATCCCCCATCAGAGACATTTTAAGAGAGGGTACAACACGAAAGCTTTACGAATGTCGGTAAAGTGATGCTCCAACAAAGAACATCATCTGTCAGCACCGGTTCAATGACGGATCTGACTTGGAAGTTGGCTTTGCCTTCTCTGACCACAACCTGTGAGTCCTGACCTGACAACTTCCCACTGAAATATAGTTTCTTGCTTTCTCTGAAGCGTCCACCATTTTCATCGATGTTACTTACTCGTCAGAATAACGAACATAACAATACGATCATCCCAAACACAGCTGGATCCAGAACATTCTTACGAATATGTACCAAACGACAATAGTGGCATGGTGGTTACTCCAAGTCAATACCAAATTTCCAAAACGACTTATCTGCTTTTGTGAACAAAGATTCAATCGTCGATTTGACGAGTCTGATAGAACTCTCACGCAAACCGATACCATCAACAGATAGCTGAAGCTTTCACCTATACGTGTTAATGGTGTTGGTTTGCGTGGGAGTGCAATTCGATTCGCCAAATCGACGATTGAATCTTTGTTTACAAAAGCAGATAAGTCGCTTTAAAAATTTGGTTTTGAAGTATAACTCACTGAGTAAACAGCTCTTATGATAAAACATGTTTTTCTTTCTACTCTGCTTTGCGTACTACAGATCAAAACTATTTAGTACTTCAAATGAATAATATTTTTCACCGGTAAAATACTCTTAGGAGATTTTATTCACCCAAAGAAAATCATTTCAAGGATGCACATGCGGAAAAAATTCACTCCAATAGTTTACGAAAATTTATTAGTGCAACAAATCAGAAACAGTTGCTTCTTAAAGATATTCCGCCCAATGAAAACATATCTTCAGAAAACTATTGCTATTTAGAATTTGCGCTTAATTGAACTTAAGTGCCACAGTCAAAGCAAACTTCCATCTGATCTGGCCCACTCGTAGCGCTTTCTTTTTTAGATCTTCGAATATTCGCTTCAACAGGTGCCGCAATCATGTATATACATTTTTTTCTGAAAGTGTTTCCGCCTACCAGTAGCATTTTTTAATGAAGGTACAACGCCGCAAAGAATCATTTGTGTTATTTTGGGCTCTCAGAAATGTAGGAAATTCAAGTTCTTAGAGTGAAATCAGTAGTGATTCAGTTTCATTCCATTCACTCCATTTTCGACCTCTTTTCTAGCTTGAATATAGAAACAAAATAGAACAAACTCACTTGCTTCCCCAGCAGTGTTCCAGTCATGTTTGGCGTACGGAATACAAACATTCACCTTACCATAATGAAATATTAATCCATAGGAAGTCCATGTAGTTCATCTGATTCATCACAGTTTTTGTTTCGTCCCATCATTGATGAAGTCCGTGGCAATTGAGAAAAACAAACAAACAAGGAAGAATTCTCCACTATTGGGGTGTGTATGGACAAAGGACATTCACTCTTCTTCTGGTCCATTTCGACTAACTTGAAGTCTATGTTTGAAGGTTGCAGAAGATGTGTTGAAGTCATAGAGCTCGTAAAATTCGTTGAAGCTCCTTGACATAAACCTAATTGGGTCATGTAATTCATATTCGGTGTTCCTGGCATCACGTATTAGAAACTCCCGTTGTCGAAGGACCCGCTCCGCAGCATATAGGCCCAACTGAGACAAAATGATTGGCGAATCGATCTCTCCTAACAGTATTTTTACAACGAATACAGCATGTGAGCATTTCCTTCTTTGCTCAAGGGTTTCGATTTCAAGAAGTCTACATCGATCTTCATTTCGTGGCAAATTTGAAGACCATGTAAAGCAAATCTGACGAATTTGTGTTGAATTGCTTCGATTGTAGCGATCTATGTGGCTTGATAAGGACACCATACAACGGCATTCGATTCGAGTATTGACCTTACTAAAGCACAGAACTAAGGCATAGTGGGTCACGAAATTCTTTAGTTATTTTGAAAATAAACTCAAGCTGTCGGTTGGCTCTAGAGATCATGTCGTTATAGTGTATACGAAATGTGAGTGCCCGAATCACGAACTTGCGAAACACGACAGAAATTTGAAGCACTGTGAAGAGTTCGTTGATGAAGAGCAGCAATAAAAGCGCGCCAGATGTATTAGTCAAAATGTTGGATGTTTCCGTTCCTATCTTCACCACAAGCTGTCGGTTCGCCGAGCAAGCAGTTTTCCATGATCAACTTGATCGAATGCAGATTTGAAATCGGTGTACACTGTACACGCAAAAAAAAGCGTTCATGAATTCGTGAACTAACGAGTTCACGGTGTATTTTTCGGGAACAACAGTCACGGATTCGGGAATACAGTCAAATTTTCTGGAACGTTCTGGAAAACGTGACTGGTGTTCCCGAACCCATGAATTAAATCACGGTGTATTTTTGCTGGTTCACGAATTCGGGAACGCTTTTTTTGCGTGTATCGACTCGTGTACCGGAGTTCATATTTTACAAGCATAGTGATACAAACTGAGTATTTTATCTGATTTGTTGGTTGGTATTTTCCTACTTGGGTCGCTTTTCAGTTAGGCCTCCACTGGTTGAGCCATGATCCAACTTAAAAGCAATTGTATGTCAAAACTCAATGCAACACAGAGAACGGGACTCGGCGTCAGTGGACATCGTTTGTGATGTTCAATCCGTAAAGGACGTGTTCAAATGGCTATCAGTTGGTCTAAATAAAGGACCGATTTCTTTTGTTGGCTCGATGTTGTGGTTCAACCAGCGAATCAAACTCAAAAAAAAAAATCAACGCGTCAAAAGTTAAAAACCATTTTCTTCTGAAAGAATTTTTGACAACTGAGAGTGCCTTTCCAAACAACTTGGTCGCTATAGTCAGCATCACCATATAGGGTATGTCATGTTACACCACTAAAACCAAAACCCTTTCGCCAGTCCGTACCCCCGGCCCGCAATTAAGCAATACATCAGGGGGGGACTATTGAGAACGCTCACGCCTATGCTAACGCACTTGACGTTAATACACACAACATCGACTTCAAGGGTGGTAACCTCACCACCCGTCGATCGCAAGCTATGATAGTAACCCGGACTGCGGATCATAATCTCACGTTGGAGACGAGCACCCGACAACAACCACCGCGCATGAACCGCAATGGCCTCAATATTTACATACGGAGGTCCCCGCAGCCCACCCGCGACATGTTAATTGTCGGGGTGAGCGAAGTGTTCACTGCACCACAGATGCCCCTACTGCCTTCGTTGGTTTTGTTCAAGACGCCACCACCGCTGCAGTTTCGACATAATCTGTTGAGATGCTGTGTTCACCGCATTCCACCGCAGCATAGCATTGCGTTCTACGTCGAATCGCGGACATGCGAACATCACATGCTTTGCCGACTCTACCTCAACTACACATTCTGGACATTCCGCAGAATCTGCGAAGCCAAACCTGTAGGAATATTTTAAAGCAGGCATGTTCGGACAACACCTGTGTTAGGTGGAAGTTGACCGGACCATGCTTTCTACCGTCCCAGTTGGACACATCCGGAATCAGTCTGTGGGTCCAACGACCTTTGATTGCGGTGTCCCATGATCTTTGCCATTTGAGCAGCTGCTCTCTTGACACGTCGCACTTGCACCGAGTCCCTTTCGTTGTAGCACTCCACATCTTCCTCTAGGAGTATGTCTATCAGCATTATCCCAGCTATAACGTACACCGCTTCATATGATATGGTGCGATATGATATCGCGACGCGTAGGAACATCACCCGATGTACTTTGATAAGTTTCTTCACATTGTATTCGGCATTTAGTGCTGCGGCCCATGCTGGTACGCCATAGCGGATGATAGACAATGCTACACCCGCTATCAGCCTACGCACCTGACTATGCACTGCCGATCTGTTGGACATCATTCGTGATAAAGATTTTATCGCCAATGAAGCCCGATGACATGCATAATCGACGTGGCTTATGAAATTGAGCTTATCGTCGATCATCACGCCCAGATGTTTAAGAGACCTCACGGAGTTAACTATGCAGGTCCCTACTCCTATCCTCGCTTGCTGCAACCCGGATGGCGGTTATGCACTACCACGACTTCCGTCTTGTGATGTGCAAGGGACAGCCGCCTCGAGTTGAGCCATTCCTCCACTCTGCCAGTCGCGTATGAAACCTTCAGTTCGACTTCGCCGAGAGTGTCTCCTGTTACCTCTAGCATTACGTCATCCGCGAAGCCTTCTATTTTCACACCGGCCGGGAGACTTAAGGGTAATACTCCGTCGTACATAATATTCCACAGAAGCGGTCCAAGGATCGATCCCTGTGGAACACCCGCGGGCACTTCGTTCGACTTTTGATCATCATCCGTGTCGTATATCAGCACGCTATTCTGAAAATAACTTTTCAGTATCCTGCACAGGTAATCCGGAGCTCTCCATCGGTGCAGGGAGTCAGCAATAACTGCCCAGCTAGCATTGTTAAACGTATTTTTCACATCAAGTGTAATCAATGCGCAGTACCTAAAACCTCGCCTGTTCAAACCTATCGCTATCTTGGCCGCATCCGTTACCGATCGAATTGCTTCGATGGTAGAATGGCCCTTACGGAAACCATACTGGTTGTTGGATAGACCACCAGCACACTCTGTATAAGCCGACAATCTATTCAGGATGACCTAGCAGCTTTTCAGCTGTGTCGAGTAGGCAAATTGGTCTTTATGCTGAAGGGTCTCCCGGCTGCTTGCCGAGCTTCGGTAGTAGCACCAATTTCTGCCGTTTCCATCGATCTGGGAAGTTTCCCTCGTCTATGCATCTTTGGAGGCAGGAGGAATATCATCAGGGCCTGGTGCCATATTGAGCTTAAGTTTCATTGCAGCTACGATAAGCTCCTCGTTAGTCACCAGCGGTATCACGTCGACTGACTCGTACGGGGTAGCGGGCCAGTTCGATGATTCATGCCTCGGATAGATGATTCATGCCCACATAGATCTGAATCAATCAAATTCTAAGGTAACACATCACGAAATAATATACCGTCGTCGGGGGTGATAATGGGTCAAATGGGGGTGAGAATGGGTCACTGTTTCAACCACGTAGAATAGAATGCTTGTAGATTTGATTGAATGCATCTGAGGGCAAGCAGACTAAAATAAAAGAGACCTTTTTGAACGATTTTGCTCTACGATCTCCAGACTGCCGGTGAAAGCGATGACCCATTCTCACCCCCCAGACCCATTGTCACACCCGATGGCGGTAACTCTTATATTTCCCTCTGGAGGACTTTCACTCACCTAGAGAGTTTGAATATTTTTGCGCCTCATCGATAAAGAAAATATGATATCAGACTATCAGAGACACCACAAATCAAAAATATTTATTTTCTAGAAGAACATCAATTATTTTTGTCGATTAGAGACTCTCTAAAATGGCAATAATTCCATATAAATAATTTTTTGAATGTCTTTTGATTGGGTGGCAAATCAGCAGGGTAGTCATTTCTTAATTAGCATTTTAGGCGAAGGAAAATTCCTTCTGCAGTTTTGATATTGATGTTCGATGCTTATTCATGTAGCACAGTACTGCATCAACAAGCGGAGAGGTGAAAAAATATGTTTTAGAGAATGGATTTTCAATCAGTATGTTGGATATTTCTTTATGAAGCATTCAAAGTGAGTATATATTTTTTTTTGGAAAGAAATTTGAAGAAATTTGTGGTTTGATACAGTGTTTCTACTTAATTCTATAAATTGTATGTTGAATAGATTTTTTTTGTCTTTATTTTAGAGGTTTTCAGCCCTAGGCTGGCTCACCTCTTGAGAAAAGTCATTTATGAGAAAAATTAGATGTCGCATTAGTAAACTAAATTAAAGGTGTTGTCGAATATTTAACTTGTCCCTGCATTGGTTAGTGTAAGTAAGCTACATTATGAGCTCGTGTTCATTCACATGAGATGGGATAGTAGGTCAAAAAAACACTCCTAAATGAGATATTGCACAAATCATTTCGTATGGCAACATGCTTCTTTTTGCTCGGCTACTCGAAGGTAATGACAACATGACAAGCAGCTGCTGCATTATCGCCAGCAAATCCTTAGCAGTTAAAAAACATATGAGCGTAGGGTAACCAACTTGATTTGGACCTTTACATATTTCGGATCTTTCTTGTGACATTTTCTCGATTTCTGAACTTAGATTAATGCCGCTACGAATTCTCCCAGTGCACTGGCTTCAAGCAAAGATTGTTCTGCGTTTGATTGACTAATTTCCTATGCCAAAGTAACGATTTTAATTTAAACTTTACTAAAACAAGTTTGTTCAAGAAGGCAAGCGTTACAATGCGTTACGTTTTAAAGCATGCATCGATGACAATTTCAGAACGCACACAATAAGTGTGTGGAGAAATTGTGGATTTAAAGCGCAGGAGTCTTTTCATTGAAGCCTGCCATCCGAAAGATAAGACTTTGGTTCTGCTTAATTTGCCAGCGTAAATTGGAAATGCGATTTTGATTTGATTAAATTAGGGGTGTCCAGAATATGTTACACTGTTCAAAACGAAGAATATTTTTATTTCAGAATGTAGACATTTTCAGCGATTTATCAACAACTGATGCCATTTCCAAATTTCTGTTTCACAAAACAGACTACCATCTATGTATCAAATATGTCATTCGATGGATATGAGCAGATATTGGTAAGCACTTCCCCTAGGGGTTCAAAATCGGACATTGGCCCTACTTACTGATCGAGAATAGCATCTTCTGGTAAGCACGTGTTTGTTATAAGACAGTCAACGCAAAGGTAATGCCGACTACTTTGTTTGCGTTGATTGCTGTCATTGTTGACAACACGAATGGAGCTTCCACATTGCCCTGCGATGTCCCCTTTTGAAACCGTTTGCTTCTCAGAAAAGGCTGATCGATTTGACAGAGGCCCGAAAGCGCAAGTGTTGCTTTATTTTGTTGGTTATCACTTTCGCAGTGTTGCTAGTAGTAGGTAATTTTTCAACTTCAGTTTTAAAAGTATTTTTCTATTGTAAATTTGACCTTAAAATGGAATGAAAAAACATCATTTGTCCAAAATCGGAACTGATATTTGTTCGTCTTCTTATTTAGAGTAGGTAAAAAAATATGCCAGTTGTGTGAATCATGGATAAAGTGTGAGTGGGTATTCCACTCAAATAATTATTATCTCATATCATATGTTGCCAAAATCGAATGGTTTTCGTGTTTCCCTTCCGCTTTCTACACTTATTGAGACACTTTTCATGCTGTTTATTTAGTTTTTCAATCGTCTGATTTCTCTGCTGTTTTTATGCGATTTTTTACTCGTATTTTGGAATTCAAGCTTTTCGAATGTTATGTTAAAAAGTTTCAAACTTTTGAGAAACTACCTCACAGATCGTCATGATATCATTAACGACAACATTATCGTGGATCTCTGGACACTTTGGGGCTCGTGCTAATATTCCTGCCGAACTTCTGGCCGGATAGACAATAAAGTAAGCATTTCGCTACCGCAGTCTTTCTTCTAGCTGACGCCCGAAAATCAACAAGACGGTTTGATTTGCTAGATTTGGAACAATCAATGAAGATTGATCACATCTGTACAGCTGCAAAATGGGAGTCCACCTTGCGGGCTAGCAAATATAAATTGAATGAAAATAATGCTTAAAAAGTGCTCTGCTTCTGTACTAGTACCATTGGCGAAGTTATTCAACCATTCCACACAGAGGGCAACCTTTTCCATCGCGTAGAAAACGTCATTCCTATCTTCAATCTACAAGAAGGGAAACAGATGTGACATTGCGAACTACAGAGGTATAACATCGTTAAGTGCCTGTTCGAAAGTTTTCGAAAAAATCATGAACATAGCTCTCTTCGATACCTGTAAGGCTTACATCTCCACTGGTCATCATGGGTTTTTTTCCCAAAACGGTCAGTAACTACTAACCTTGTTGAGTTATTGTCTTTATGCATCCGCTCAATGGATACAGGTAAACAAGTTGACGTGGTATATACAGACTTTAAGTCAGCGTTTGATCGCGTGAACCACTGCATTCTCCTTCACAAGCTTGGAAAACTCGGAGTGTCGCCTGGACTTGTGTGCTGGTTTAAATCATACCTTTCCGACCGATGTATGAAAGTGCGAATTGGTTCGGAGTATTCAGATTGCTACCGGATTGCTTCAGGAGTGCCACAGGGGAGTAATTTAGGACCACTGCTTTTGTCGTTATTCAATGCGGCGCCCGATTATATTCGAAGTACTTCAGCGTAAAACTGAAGTTAAAGATCACGGTGTAATAATGGACATGGAGCTGACATTTCGTTCTCACTATGAAGATGTGATTTCGAGGGCATACAAGCAGCTTGGTTTTATCTTCAAGATATCCAATGATTTTCGTGATCCTCTCGTGATCATCTTCTGTACTGGTGTGGTGCCCATACAACAAGAATTGGATTGACCGTTTTGAGGCTGTTCAAAGAAAATTTGTCCGACTGGCACTTCGGTAACAATTTCAAAGTAAACCAAATAATGTCGATGGCTACGCCAATAACCGATTGTTTCGATTACTTACTTTACTTACGGTACAGTGGTGCAAACATAAAGGACCGACTTGAAAAATCTTCTTCCTGGGTCTGCCTCTGCCATGCTGTTTACAGATTCACAGATTTCATTTCCACCACTACGCAAGGTGTGGCCGACTCAGCCCCACTTCCGATAGCGAATTTCTGTGTTACTGTAGATCTATCAAAACGAGCCATAAGTTTGAGTTAGAACAATGCGTTTTGATCATACAAGCGTTCGTTCTGCCTTTACCCTGCAAACGATTAAAATACTTTTAGCTGTCTCGGTTGGAGACAAATCCTTTTGCAGGGGGGTCTAGCGAGTATTTGAACATTAAAAAAAATAAAAGCTGCTGCCGGAGATGGTTGTACAACATTTCATCGAAAATAATTTCACCAAAATCATTCCTGCGGTCGATCATTTCGTGGAAAAACAATTGGTGGAATTAAACATTTCGCAGAATGCCGTTTCTCAGATGTGCCATTTAGCAGATTGGAATTTTCTCGGAAAAGAATGGTTTAGAATAACAACAGTGTGTTAATGTGAATAGCCTCCTAACCTAGCCTATATAATACCTGGCAGATGCGTTTTTTAAAGAAGAGATAATCTCTTCTCCTTGTCTTATTTCGAAAACATAAATAATCCTAAACAATCTTTGCAGGCAATGCCCAAAAAAGGTAAACTCTCACCGAAGGTGAATCCCTTTGTTGCCAAGTGAGTTACTCAAAGACACCAAGTACCAGCTAGGGCTCGTTCAGTTGGGTATTGCGTACCTACGGAGCAGCTCCGAAAGCTTGTTTTTGCTCCGGTCTCAGTAAAGAAGACACTGAAGAGCGACATACCGTGGTACCCTTAAACGGGCTCACAGAATAAAAAAAACACGCGAAATAGAAAACATAGGAAACTACCACAAAGTGGCACTGCTGCTTTTCCTTGCTGGGATTTTCCGCGACCGGATTGTTTAATTTTGCGATGCCCTTCTGTCCCCGCGAGCTGAGCTGGAAGGTATTTTTGTCTTCTCCGGGTAAAAAGTTTGTAGCAACAATGCTTGGAAGTGTGCTTCGCGACTCCACTACCAAACGATACAACAAGTTTCGCTGGAAGATTGCATTTTGTCTTTGCCAAGCTTGGCAAATAGTTCGCGGAATAGTTGCCGGATAATAACATTTCTTCGGGGGAAAAATCGATTGTTTGACTCCGACAGCACCGGTTCGTGGCGAATTCCAACGAAATCGTTTCGTTTTCTCTCGCCTCTTATTGGACGTATTGGATGCTGGTTTTCAGATGAAAATCAAATTAAAATGGTAATAATGTTACGAGAAAAAAAAGTCAGGGAAATTTCGATAAGCGGAAAGAAATCTATGAACTTTTTTCTCCTAAAGGCAATACATTTATATTCCATTCGAGGTATTTTATCCAACCGATGTGATAAACAGATAGAATTCAATCACCTGTCCTTTGCGTTAGACATATCGCTTACCCAAATGGTTTCATTTCAAACAAAAGTCGAAGTTCATTTTCTGATTTCTGTTATTTTTCGATGATTTCGTAGAAGCGCAAACTGGCAATTGCACTTTTCATTGTGCAGGATGGTCCTTTCAATCTCTGCTCATGGTTGTAAGAACAACAATCACGCACAATTTCCAGATTGGCACTCATCCTCATTCAAAATTCTACAGAATTCCTGTTGTGGGATTAATCGCATGCAACCGGAACGACCAGACAACGGAAAGTTGCTACATGGCTTTTCGCACGATGATGCCGAAAAATTGCAGCTCGCACCTGTGCGATTGGGCATGAAGCTCCGTACACGGCACGGCACGGCACGATATATCTCATTTCCGCGAACAATTTCCAAACCCCCACCCCCAGAGTACTGTTCGCAAAATGAACTATCAAACCACCAATGTCACGTCACAATGTGCGCGCTGTTTTTGACGTTCGCTCTTATCTCCTGCAATGTTTCAACACCGTCGCACTCTCTACCGGGGCCGGGGGGACAAAATTGGATATATTCAAATGGCTTTTGGAAGCATTCGCTGTCGTCGTCGTACCCTACGACGACATCATCGCTTGCACCATGTGACACGACGTCCCGAGTCGAAGGAATAAACTGGGGCTTCATAAATTTTGATGTTTTAATAGTTCTTGTTGATCAATTTGTGTAAAGCAGTTTTGCCTCACAGTTTTGTTAAAGATTTTTCGGATATTCTTTGTTCCTAAATATTGTTCTCAGGTGTGCTAAGTCTGATGTTATTTTGCTCACCTCATGAGAAGCGCAATCAAACGAGATTTAAATGAGAGAAAAAGTACAACAATAGGGACTCTGTTTTCTTTGTGTCTTTCATTTATCTACAACCTACATCATGCAAATACCAAGTTACCAAATACCAAATATGCTAGTTTAAATTTCTACTTCATTGCAATGTAAATGCGGATTGCGCTCCAAACATTATGGGGGTGCATTCACCGAGAAAGTACACGCTGATGGGATGCTAATAAGATGCTAAACAAATCTACGTTAGCATAATGTGATGACTATTGTATAATTTTCGAATGTTTCGTAAATGCAATATCTATTTATTTATACGTATCCTATGGCGTGCAGTTCATCTCAATCGTTAAATTCCAAATAAAACGAATCAATCAAATAAGGAATAGAAAAATAATTGTTCAGGAAAATTTTATTGACAAACTGCAAAAAAGTTGCCACTTCAAACTTTGGAATGTTCCCTGCTCAATATTTGATTAATTTTAAATCAATTCTCTGAATCGACAACAATCGATAACTGAAGAAGATGGTCTCGATTTTAGAATTGCGGTGGCCGAAGTTTGCCAAGAGTTTTTCGGTCTTCCCTTTGTGTTGCCATTTTTCATTTCCATTCCAATGAACCTTGAACTGTGTTCAATTTTCTGCTCTACTGGACCCATCTATTTATGGTTGTTTATTGGTTTATTTTTACAAAATCAAGTACGCCAAGGAAGTTGAATAAATGTCCTCCAACCGACCGGAATCGAACCTTCGTCCTCCGTACAGGTGAAGGCGGTCGCAGTTCTCCACGCCAAATGGAACCCCGGCGCTGAGAGTGTAATTAATTTATTCAATCTTCCCGGATCCACCCGACACGGCTGCCAGTGACAGTCACCTTACTCACGTCAGACAGATAATAACCAAGAGGAGGAGACAGATCCACCACTTCGTCAATATTTAATCTAACGGGCAGGCAGACGTCCGTCAGCCGGGCGGAGGGAAGATCCACTTCATGCGACGACGGTATTCAGTCGTCGGTAGTCGCCCGCGAACTGAAGTGGTCCACTAATCTTCCCACGTTCTTCGTCATCCGAATCAGCGCTGAAGGTGTGGAAATGAATTTGAATAAAATTACACTCCCCCTCAATGGAAATCTATCCTCGCTGGGTGCTGAAGAGTCTTATTCTCGTAGGGTGACTGACCCGTTCGTTATCTAATTGATAGCATATTTGTTTTCTCATGAATAAATAGAGCAAATAATGAAATCATGACATATTTTTGTATAATTACAAAAGGAACTTTTGAAACTGTTCAAAGTTGAATCTAGAAGCGTAAATAAGTAAGGAACTGCTACCCTACTACGATAGGAGAGACTGTATTTAGCCGTTCAACTTTTCGCTGCTTGTGGTGTTTCTAAAAAAACGCAACGGTACGAGGGTGTGTAAACGGAATTGCTATGATCTCTACAATCGGAATTATTTGATTTAATCAAATAAGCAAATCATCAGAAATATGTTTAAATAAAACTGGAGCCACGCTCAACTCAGTCTTGGCGCACGTATTAATATCCTTAAAAGGAAAATTAAACAATTAGAAACAAGCAATATTGGAACTGCAGAAACACTGAACTAAGTAATTTTGACAGCTGCTCATACTTTCAAGCATGATGTTTATTAATTGAAAAGGAAGAACAACTTTTCGGAAATCCCACAAAAATATTATGTAAATATGTGATAAACAGGGCGACGGAGTAAGTAGGTTCATGCTTTGCAATTTTTGATTTTAGTTGGAATTCAGAAGAATTTCTCAGGGAAACCCAGAAACATTTTTAATTGAAATTGTGAAGAGTTTTCGTTGCAATTGAATCGAATTTTCCGTGAAAAAAACAAAAAACAGAACAATATTTGGTGGAAATTTAGTGGAAGCTCAGAACAAATATCCTTCGAAAACAAAAAAAAAAATCCCGTGAAATTTCCAAATTTGTTCCCGGTCAAATTTTGAAGATAACTTGTGACAATAAGTGCCGACCTTTGATATTGCTTCCATTCAAATTCCAAAAGTCTTGAGCTAGATTTATGTTCACCCAAATGAGCTCAAATTGTCCACCCTAGTCTCCAGGTTGAAGGAAAATAGAACATCGTCCGCTGGAAGGCCAGAGAACAATGACCACCAAAACTCACAAATGGTTACAAATGCCTCCCTTGGGCAAACTCATGCAATTCCACTCCTACAGTGAGAGATATTTTTCAGTGCGGAGACTGGCATTGTATGTAGGATGAAAGACCTCGAATCAAAAAACCATAAATCGAAGAATATGAAAAGATGAAAAGTCATATATAGGGAGAAATGAATCCTATTTTGATATTGTAATACTTTTCACAAGTTTAACCTTATTCGACTTTTTGTCCATTCATTGTTTCAATCTTTCTGTTTTTCGACGTAAAGTCCATTCGAACTATGATATTTAAACCATTTGTCACAGCTTCGTACATTCCGATCAGGCCCAACTAGGTTCCTGCCAGACCGCATCAAATCAAAAAGCAATTCTCTGTTCGCAGTTAGCCACATTCAGGTGCCTCACTTGACGACTCGTGGTCGCAAGGATGCGCGAAAATGACCACGCTTCCCCGTTCCAGCTCTCGAAGATCGTTCAAAATTCCTATGTTCAGTGCCTGTATGTGTTTGCGTATGCGAGGGGATTTGAATTCCGATTAGGCGCCTAATTGAACGAATGCACTGAGAGCATTTAACTCTCTGTAGAACGATATTTAATAGAGACGCATACAACAATGCATCACAATGAACACACTACTGGCTGGTTTTATGCTTTCGTTCGTGATTGTTGCGGGGGAGTCTGCTCCCACCATGGACACGTAATGACATTATAATGGAATTACGACGGTGTGGGATGTCAGGATGGAAACTTCACTTCAATAGAGGCGTATGGTTGTCGGAATTTTTCACACAAATTGATTTTCTTTGTGAACATTTTTTAAAATCTAATTCAAACGGTTATGTAAATTTTATTCCAACACTCAACGACTGCCATCAAACGATTATCATGATGGCGCCCCGTCCGCGTAATGGACCATAGCAAATTAAGGCAGGTGCTGCCAGCACCAGAATCGCCCAAACCGCACAGCCACCCTCATTATTCGTCCCTTGAAATAGAAACCGAAAGCAGAAGATCGCCAAGCAAATAACAATCCCAAGTTTATTGCAAGCACTTCCTGTGCAGATTCTTGTTTGCCAAGCACAATCAAGAACAGCTTCTATCCGAGGCTCCGAGAACGCAATGGTGGGTAGGCAGGCTAATGCCACATCCAGCCCCAGCCCAGTCTAGGCGCAGCCCCAACAGAGAGACTGGATGTAGACCGACGACGGTGATGGAGGACGCAAACGAGCAATTTCCATATCGTTGGATTCCGCTGTAACTGTTATCTCGGTAAGCTGGGCTGGAGCTTCAAAGTTTTTCTTTTCACCTGTGTTTTACACCCACTCTGTTCAATGAAGGATCTAATGCCTTCTACAGAGCACTGATGTTCATTTCTGGATACTCAATCCAGATAACGAAATGTGCTGTGTCTACATGGTGTAGACATTTCAAAAGATACAATGGATTCAACTCAACGCATGGTTTGGAATCAAGCTGCTCCTATCTAAGCCCTATTTTTGGCTACATAAAGAAGCACTTTATTTGAACACTGTGAAGACATGGATGACTAAAATGATGAATTCATGTTACTATTTTCAAGTTTTTTGGCACTTCCATATGAACTCCCATGAGAAAATAATCTGAATGGCTGAAACCCTTAGTACTTCCATAAAGGTTTAACTACGTTTGATTGAATTTCTATTACTCCGACAGAAAGTCCGCATTTTTTTTTTGTCTTTATTAGCGAGACTTCCAGCCTAAGGCTGGCGTGTCTCGTAGTCCGAAAATTCAATTTAGATGTCTGTGGATTCCGAAGTTTTTGATACCGATTCCATTATGAATAATTTGATTACTCTAAAAAAAATCATGAATTCTGATGCATAATATTTAGAGATTCGGAAATTCATTAAATTTTAAAGTTCGATCAACTCGAATTCTATTCCAAATTCGATTTCGATAGACAAGGAGAAATAGCAGCGCCAACGATGGGATCTTTCCCAAATCTGATTATATGATTCCAAAGATGATATTTATATAAAACCTGAATTTCGAAAAAATGCTATTGGATATTGTTTAAGAAATTTCAATAAGGATTATTCATGAAATCGATTTACTTTTTAAAAACAATAATTTGATTTCTTCTAATTACTCAATTTCTAGTAATTACTCACGAATCAAGATAAAGCTTTCCAGAAAAAAAAAACAAATCGTTTAGAATATTATTCAAACGAATTAATATCATTCTAAATTATTTCTTCGAACACCGAACGAGTTCCGGTTGGATTTCCAAATTGAATGGAATTCAATAACGCATTCGCATGGGCGTTGTCACTCAAAAACTGGTATGAATATTTTGTGAATTCTACGAATCCCAATGGTGGACTTTCTATGAAGCACGCCACGCTTTTAAGTGGGACGAGAATTCCTGGAAGTGCGATCCATACAATAAATAGTTATTCCGTGAAATAAATGGCCATAGTCTGCTGAACCGCACAAAAAGGTTCCGTGATACTGTGGTTGAAGAAGGGACACGGAAATTTATTCATGACCGTTTATGCGCATATTTGTTGGAGAATATTTTCTTTAACTGCGTGGAGAAACACGCTCTTCCCAAATTGCGCCATAGGAACAGGAATTCAATAATTACGAGAACCCCTGCAAAATCCATTGTGATTTTTTTCTACGAAGCGTTTTGTGGATGTTTTGCTTGTCCCTGAAGTGTTTTTATGAATCATGTAGAGAATTTTCTGCGACTTTGTTTCGATTTTTTTTCTCATTAAATTTAAGTAATGGTTCGTCAACATCGTTCATTGGTCCACGATTTTTTCGCCAAATCCGATCCAAATTTCAATACAATTTCGTATAATGGCATTCCTATGTATATTTTGGAAGATTTGATGGGATTTGAACAACGAAATCAGAAAGGTTTCCAGATTGTTTTAAATTGGTGGTGATTTTCCTCAAACTCCAGTGTGGATTTGCTTCAAAATTGAACAAGAAGTTTTTTTTTCGAAAAGAAAATTCTTACGAAGTACAAATTTCAACAGGATCATTTTTAAGAACTTCAATGGGAATTCTAATTCTTGTTCCAAAATCTTTGATGGTGAATCTTCCATGGATTATAATGCATTTTTGATAAAAGTTCGGACAGGAAATCCGATTGAAGTTTCCCTCAAATTTTGATGACCTTTTCATGGGGTCTTCCTTGCCCGTCCGGTAAGATTCGTGGCTTCAAAGTAAGACCATGCTGAGGGTGGTTAAGTTCGATTTCCGGTTCGGTTAAGGAAATTTTCGTATTGGAACTTTTCTCAATCCTCCTGGACCTAAATTATCATCGTGGTAGCATCATGGAAACTTGGTAACTTGGCTTAGAAACATCGGAGTTAATAACTGTGAAAGAGCTTTATAAACACTAAGCTGCAGTGCGGCAACGTTCCAGTGGGAGGAGGATGTAGTGACAAAAAGGAGAATATAAGTTTTTCATATCCTCATATTTCGATGAAGATTTCAATCAAGTCCCAAATACAACTGTCTTTCAAATAATATGGAACTAAATAAAAACTATATATAAAACTAAATATGGAACTAAATAAAAACTAAATATAATTCATCAGGAATCTTAAAAAGATTGGTTTAAGAATTTTGTTGAATTACTTTGTCGGGTTCAATGGAAATGAAACAGAGTACCAATGTTTGTTTATGAATCCCGATAGAAATGTTCCAATAATTCGGATTCCAGTGAGCATTTCAACAAATAAAGATGCGGATCTAGTACGAATTGAAAAAAAATAAGAAAAGCTTGCATTAATAAAACTTACAAGAAAAGAGCACAAAAACCGCCTTTCTACTCCTTACATCCACAGACCTTTTTTACATATATTTTAACGTGTGGTTTTGATGCATCCCGTTAAGAATTTCAACGCTTCCGTACCTTCCTCTTGATAACGAAAATTACAAACCTTTTGGCTATAACTTTTTTGCTTCCAATATTTTCATTACAACAGAGAAGAGCCGTAAAAGTCATTTTGCCGAACAGGCTTCAAATCCAAATAAGTCATACGACAGAAATTGTCGTTAGGCCGAACGGGTCATATGACCGATAAAAATGTTATTTGCAGAATAGGTCATTTGCCCGAAAATGTCAATTGGCCAAATATGGCAGACTGTCGAAAATATTATTATAACTGATCACAGAAATAGAAATTTTGTTTGGTCAAACAGGTTATTTGACTAAAAATGGTTCTTTAAGCGAAATGGTCGTAGCAGCACGTGCCATTTGGCCTAAAATGTCTGACCGAAAATTTCATTCGATCCAACGAGTCATATTGTCCAAAATGTAGTAGGCCGATCAAATGATATGACCAAAAAACATTCGATCATGCTTACAGTCAGCCACAAGCGTTAAATAATCGGATGGCTTGTGCGCCACTATTAAAAGCAGAGCAGACCAAAAGTTTGTGTTGCCCGGCCTTCTTAGAGAGAGACTCGTTTTTCTTCAAGAGAAAATTTACTGGCTCACTTGGCTACGTCCGAAGAAGCGAACTCAGCAGCTTACCCCAAAAGGTTTCCCAAATTAATTTCTCCGGCAACCGGTTTGGAACCAAAGTCATTCGGAATAAAACGTCCAATAAGTTCGCTCTGTGGCTATCCACCGCTTTTCAATGGTTTTATTTGCTAATGGTTTGCCAGTCGGGCGATCGCTTCTGTCAAAATAACTAAAACACAACTCCATTACAATGCTGATACACGTTGGATGATGGTTGAGCTATGAGAACTTCGCGAGCCTTTCTGCAGGTGACATGGTTTTTTCATCATGGCGTCGTGGGCATCATATTTGAATTATTTTCTTTGGGGTGACACGTCGGTTCGTCGGAGATAATAAGTCGATGACGCTGGTAACTCACTCCCAGGAAGATTGTTGGGTGCCTGAACTGCGCCTATGCGTAAGCCCGCACGCCAGTGGGAGAGTGAGTGACCACCACCACAGAGGCAGTACGACTTCCGTCGGTGTGAGCTCTTGCCACACGTTAGTCTTCGCTTTTCACTACTTCGTTCTCTCTTCTCAATTCAGTAATCACTTCTCACTTTTTATGAGAAGTAAAAATGAGAAATGAGAAGTGGGTAGTGAGACGTATCACATATCACTTTTTACTTGCCACAGTGAGAAGTGAGAAACAAAATGTGAGAAGTGAAATGTCTCACTTTTTACTGTGTTGAGCAAGAAGTAAGATGTAAAAAATGAAAATTGAGACGTCTCTCATTCTTTGCTTAAGTCATCTTCTTGCTGCTCATTTCTTCTTCTTCTTCTTCTTATTGGCATTACATCCCCACACACAGAGCCGCCTCGCAGCTTAGTGTTCATTAAGCACTTCCACAGTTATTAACTGCGAGGTTTCTAAGCCAGGTTACCATTTTTGCATTCGTATATCATGAGGCTAACACGATGATACATTTATGCCCAGGGAAGTCGAGACAATTTTTAATCCGAAAATTGCCTAGACCGGCACCGGGAATCGAACCCAGCCACCCTCAGCATGGTCTTGCTTTGTAGCCGCGCTTCTTACCGCACGGCTAAGGAGGCCCCCCCCCTCATTTCTTACATTTCTTTATTAGAGCAGGGAAAAGCCCGCTTGAGTAGAGCACGTCCCTTCCTCAAACGGGCGCAAAACCACCTCTTCTTTTAATATCCACAGAAAAACATTTTCCAACAGATACAATGTTTACTTAAAACTATTACAATTTATACAATGTACAGATTCTTAGCAATAAATATCCTGACTAACATTAAACTAGGGGATATTGGTGTGGGGGCGGCAAGAATTCGACAAAACTTTTTCCGAAGGATGGAACAAAAAGGTAAAAATCAAATTCACTTGCACATCGATTAAAAATGCACACACTAGTGGTTCATTATGCCCAAAAGTTAAACGTGCACCCTGGAGGCCCACAAACGAAATTGAGTCGGAGCTGACGATAGGGAACGTTGAGAGTTATCAGAGTAAATGTAGGTAATCAATCCTTGATTGAAAAAGTTCGGAAACAAATAGAGCCCTGGATAGGTCACGACGCTCACTTAACAACTCTAAACCAATAAGCTTGCAGCGATCGGTATAACTGAGTAGATTATTTGGATCATTCCAGGGAAGATGCCTTAGGGCGAAACGAACAAATTTACGTTGAATTGCCTCGAAACACAGGACACTATTTTTATAAAATGGTGCCCAGACAACAGAAGAGAATTCCATAATCGACCTTACCAAAGCACAATACAGCATCTTAGAAGCTTTGGCAAATATGAAAGCGACATGATCGTTGAAAAACGTCTAGATCCTCAACAACACATTCTTTTTAAGATTTGTTGACCCTATCTTGTAGCAGTAGTCGATAGAGAAACGCTTGTGTAAAAATGAAATCACTGAACATTTATTAGCATTAAGAACTATGCGGTTTGTCTCGCACCAGTCGAGGAACACGTTTAGCTGAGTTTGTAAGAAGTAAGCATCCTGAACGTTATTAACAATCCAGTAAAGTGAAAGTGTCAGCCAAGGAAAGCTTCCGACAATCAATTGACTAATGAACCTCGTTTAGGTAGAATAGGAATATTAACGGGCCTCAATGACTTCCTTGGGGTACACCAAAAGAAATTTTAGTTACCAGATAAAGATTGTCGCTGTCGTCGCTGTCCAAAACATCTTTTGCTGGCGAGGATAGGGGATCTAAATGTCAATGAAGGAGAAATACATACGATTTGACAGTTAGGTACCACACATGTTTCGGACAGCAGAACAAAGCCTAAACGATGAGCGATGCATTGCATAGACGGTAAGGTTGGTACTTTAGACTTTCTGCGATGTCGCCCGTGAGCAGCTTCGTATCTTGGGAGGCTATTCGTCTTACTTCTAAAAGTTTGTTACCAAGCAAACAACAACGTTTCTTGGCATGCTCGTCGGATCCGCCATTTTAGAATACGAAAAGCGTGTCTGTTGCAAATATTGCCAGATCTGGCTGGCACGACGATGATAATGCAGTAAACGATGGCGAACTGTACTACTGCGGACTCACTTTTATCGGATAAAAGGATTCTTTCGGACCGAGTGTAAAAGCGTTTAACACGTTCAATTGCTTGTAGATAACTGAATTCACTGTTTATTTCTGGGTTTGTCTATCTGCTACATGATATGGTTTGTGTGTCTTCTCTGTTGTTTGTTTGTTCATTTAGGTTCAAGTTCAAGGTAAGTATGTATGTTTAGGATAAGTATGAGTGTGTTGTTACAATATTTCAGGGCTGAGTAATCCGCATACAGAAACAGCCAGGGCCCCATTGAAGCGTAGCCTTCAAGAAGATGTAGTAGGGACAGTCTTAGGTAGTTCTTGGTTGGCATCGATAGGAAGAACGCAAAGCTCTGACGTAGCTCGACGTCGGACACCAAGTTGCGTACGCACGTCCACTACGCGCACTTTGATGTTGTCCTTGCCAGGATAGGTAGCCACAACCCTACCGAGGGCCATTGCTTCGAAGGAACGTTGTCGTTCTTTATTAGAACCATTGTACCAACACGGAACTCAGTGGGTGTCTTCCTCCACTTGGCTGGTCGTTGGTGGAGAAGCCCGATGTATTCCTTGGACCAACGCTTCCAAAGATCAGCGATGGTACGTTGTGTGGCCTGGAAGTGGTTTAGACGATTAGTCGGCACCTGGGAAAAATCTGGTTCGGGCAATTGATAAATGGACTCTCCTAGTAGAAAATGTCCAGGAGTCAGAACGGAGAGGTCCTGCGGATCGTTGGTAAGAGGCGTCAAGGGCCTGGAGTTCATGATGCACTCCGCTTGCGCTACCAGTGTACGCATGTCGTCATAGTGATGTGTGGATACCCCGATGATCTTCTGAAAAATCCGCTTAAACGACTTAACTGCGGCCTCCCAAAGCCCGCCAAAGTGTGGTGCACGGGGTGGGATGAATTGAAATTCGATGCCTCTCTCCAAACATTCTGTCGTCCAGGCGGTGCCCTTCAGTTGATTAACTAAAACTTGCCGCAACTCCTTAACTTCGCGCGACGCGCCAACGAACGTGGTGCTGTTGTCACAGTGTATTGTACGGACGCGCCCGACACGACTCACGAAGCGCCTCAACGAATTGACGCACGACGCCGTTGATAAACCGACGACAATGTCGGGACTACGGCTTTTACGGCGAAACAAACGTACACTGCGACCCAGACCTTTACCGAAGCACCTCTTCCTGCCAGTGTTCGAACGAAAACGGCCCACAATAATCCAACCCCGTGATTTCGAATACTTTCGTTGCTGTAACACGGTTCGTCGGTAGTGGTGCCATGAACTGGTTGCTTGCTGGTGGACGAAATCGAGTACATGTCATGCAATGGTGAACTGTCCTTCGAGCTAAAATTCTGCCACGAATCGGCCAAAAAACTGCCTGATGGTTGCAAGTAATTGAGTGGGCCCCGCGTGTAGTGTTTGGTTATGTATGGAGTTGGCTATCAGCTTCGAAAGGTGATGGTCAGCCGGAAGGATAATTGGAAAGCGGCTGTCAAAGGAACCACGAGATTGCGCCAGCCGTCCGTTGATTCGGAGAAGACCGAGTCGTCGACCCATACATCGAGATCCTTCAGTGGTGATTTATAATCAGCCTTACGAAGTGCCAGCGGATCTTCCTTGTGCTTATGTAGCAAGCGCAGTTCCTGCTGGAAGTCTTTACCTTGCGCTACTCGGATCAGAGATTTTAAGGTGCTATCATATTCTATGGGAGTGATTGATCCCACATTGCGATCGTGCTTTGGCAGCTGGCAGTTCCTGAGAAAACGCAAACAGTACGCCGCGATCCTGAGGAGATGCGAGAGCTGGGAGAAATCGTGAATAAGCGAATCGTCGGATGTGATGCACAAAAGCGTAACCGTTTGTCGTTGCTCAGTTGATTGTTGTTGAACATCAAAAGCTGATAACAGAATTATAGGATCTGGCCAGGATTGTGGTTCGTCAAGCAAGAATTTCGGCCCATGCCACCACAGTGCATCGTGCATGATGTCCTCCGGTTGTACTCCACGGGATATTCTATCGGCTGGATTTTCAAGTGTTGGGACATGCCGCCACTGAGCTCCATTGCTGAGCTTCTGAACCTCTGCTACCCGATTAGACACGAAAATCTTCCAAGAAGACGGCGGAGAACTAATCCAGTGTAACACGATCGATGAATCCGACCAAAAGGTAATCTTGGCGTTGAATCTGGTATTCTGCCGGATATGATCAGCCAACTGACTTCCCAGCACAGCTGCACAGAGTTCCAACCTTGAATCGAATAACCGCTTACTGGCGCGACGCGTGATTTGGCTATCAACAAGTTGCAGCTTCGAGACGTGCATGGAACATCTGAAACTGCGTATATACATGCTCCATACCCTTTCGAAGAGGCGTCGACAAAACAGTGCATCTCGAATCGTGTGGTATTTTCCCCGAATACCCATCGAGGTACTCGAAGATCTCGAATAATGTTTGTTGAAGCTCGAAAGGACAGCCTTCGTCCCATGTTAATTTCTCCTGCCACAACTGTTGAATGAACATCTTCGCGCTTGCTACTACTGGGCCAACGAGTCCCAAGGGGTCGAATAGTTCTGACATCTCCGATAGTACTATGCGTTCTGTAACATGCTGCAAAGGTGGGAGATCTGGAACCTTGAAACCGAATTCGTCTGCTACCGGGAACCATAGTAAGCCAAGAGTCTTGATCGAATCCGACCTATCGAGTTGTAGTGACGTTTGATCTGCCTTAAAATTTTTTGGAAGGTGGGCCAAGATACTCGGATGATTTGAACTCCATTTTCGGAGGGTAAAACCACCTCTTTTCAGAAGACCATCCAATTGTGTGCTGGCTTCAACTAGAGCTTCGATGGTGTTGGCTCCAGTGAGAAGGTCATCAACATAAAAGTCGTTCTTAACGATAGATGCGGCCAACGGAAAGTCATTGCCTTCATCATCCGCTAACTGGTTTAGGACTCGTGTGGATAGATAAGGGGCACAAGATGTGCCATAGGTGACAGTATTGAGGCGGTAGATCTTTAGCGGCTTGCATTCCTCCTGTCGCCAGGCAATTTGCTGTAAATTACGGTGTTCTGGATGAACAAGAATCTGCCGGAACATTTTCTCTGCGTCTGCCTTCATTACAAATCGATGAAAACGAGAATTTATTATGGTGCAAATCATAGGTGGCTGAACAGTAGGTCCAGTGAGCAAAGATCGTTCAGTGATAGTTGGTTGCTGCTCTTCGATGAACCGTCGAAGACTACTCTGATTTTGTTTGTGGACGAATCGGGACGTAGAATTGCATGATGGGGCAAGAAATATTGGGGCAACGCGACGCGAGTCATCACCTCCTCCATGTGGCCGAGCCGCTCATATTCCTCCATAAAATCAGCATAGCTCTTGCGTAGAGTCTCGTCGGAACGGAAACGCCTTTCGACAGCGGAGAATCGACGTGCTGCTATGTTCCAAGTATCTCCGATTGAAGGGAGCAGCTCCTCCTTGACTGGCAAACGCACTACATACCGACCTTCACTATTACGAGAGTGCGTTGATGCGAAGTGTGCTTCGCATTGTTGTTCTTCGGTGGTGAGACATTTGCCGAAGTCAAAATTTTCAACTTCCCAGAACCGTTTTACTTGAGCGTCCAAGCTATCCAAAGTAGAAATAAGGCAAGTAAGTGGGATTACTGCTGGGGTGGAAACCTTACCAGAGAACACGTATCCAAAGCTTGTTTTTTAAAGTGGTGGTAGCTGATCATCGAACGGAATCTGCTCTGGTTGAAGAATGAAAGGCAAGAGTTCGACACCGATAATTGAATCGATGCCACGACATTTGTAAAAATGCGGGACGGCTAACTTTTGCAGATGTGGGGGATTTGCCACGTTCTGACATCCACAGTCTTGGTTGGGAGATTCACTGTCGTCAGCTTAGGGAGCACCAAGCACTCCAACGGGAATTGTTGAGTATTGAGACGAGATGAAACGGTCACCGACACTACGTATCTTACATTGACAATAGCTTGGCCGATACCATTCACTGGCATGTTGACTTTCGTTCAGTTAAGAGAAAGCCGTTGGCACATCGACTCGGAAATGAAACTTGACTGCGATCCACTGTCTAGTAGAGCACGTGCTACTTGACGATTCCCAAAGGTTGTCGTAAATATTCACTAGAGCAGTGAATAAAATCACTGTACTTTCACCAATAATGATTGGTGAAACGGTTTGACAGGATGTGGATGGAGGCGTGACTATTCCCGACGAGGGCAGGCGAGGTACGAATTCCGACGGCGACGATTGCGAGAACGAACGATCGACCGAAGTGACGCCCGGGACACCATTAAACCGAGGGACCGAAGGAGCGAGCGGTAGATAGGGGCTTGTTTCATGCACAGGGAAAGTCTGTTCAATGGGTTGGCTGTGTGGTGGTGTTCCAGTCGTAGTCAAGGAAGCGGATGATGGGAGATGCAGTAAGGTGTGGTGCTTCTTCTGGCAATACTTGCAGCACCCGCTATTACAGTTTTTGGCAAGGTGGGTTACCTTGATGCAGTTTATGCACAAATTACTTCTTTTCACCAAATCAAATCGTTGATGAGGAGTTTGGTTACGGAAAACCTCGCATTGAAACAAGAAATGATCCTGTTTGCACGCTGCGCACTTAGGTGCTTGTTCCGATGCCGAGTGGTTTGACACAAGCCGCGATTTCGTGAGTTTAGCCTCCGATGTTGGTGCACAAACTGATTGGGAGAGCATTAGAGACTGCAGTGTGCGAGAGTATTCGTGAATGAACTTGATGAGGCTATCATACGAAGGACGAACAGTTTTGTCGCGAGTGTTTTCCCACTGTCTTTGCGAGGCGGCATCCATACGACTGAAAAGGAGCTCCACCAACACCGAATCCCAATGCTGAGCTTTGGTTTCGAGTGTGTCCAAAATCTTGACGTGTTTCTCAAACTCGTCGGCCAACTCGGAAAGACCTGATGCACATTCCTGCTGAAGCGGCGCAACCGGAAACAGCGAAGAAATATGCTGCTATATTAACTGTCCTCGTAGCGATCGGTAATTAATTTCCATGCAACAGTGTAACTGTATGAGGAGATTGAAAGGGATGAAATTATTCGAGCAGCATCGCCTTTCAAAGAAGCCCGCAGATAATGCAGCTTCTGAATGTTGGACAAGTGGATATTGTCGTGTATCATAGACTTGAATAAGTCATGAAACCCAGCCCAGTCTTCAGGGTTCCCATCGAATTCTGGAATCTTTAACTCCGGGAGGCGTACTCCAGAAAACATGGAAATGTGTTGAGGTTGTTGTACGGGAGCAGGGGGATTAACTTGGGGAGGAGCTGGCAACTTTCTTGTTAAAGAACCCTTTAAACGATAATAGAGGTTCTGAAACGTGGCTCGAGTTTCATTAGCAGCGGGATCTTCACCACGAATTGCTTCGAGCTCCATATCAACATTTTCCAGCTGCTCCCATAATTTATCTAATCGTTCAAGTCGAAAAGGAATCTCGACTGCTTGTGACGCATCGAAATGCTCATCAAAATCGCAAATTAATTGCGCCGATTGAAGCAAATTTGACCGTTTAGCGGTTAATTGTTTTAGCTGCTTCGTCTTCTTGCTTCGTGTGGCAGTAGCCATTTTGCCAAATAGTGAAACGGAAAGGCCACTCACCTGCTCTGACCGTACTTAACCTGAACGATCGCTACGGCGTTGCTTGCGGAAGGAAACTTCTCGGTGTAGCTCTAAAGATGATTAACCGTTGACGCCCTTTAGGACTGCGCACTAGGTGAAGCTGTTGTTGATGTCCAGCGAATCCACACGGCACAGAGTTTACACAAAGTCGCACAGGCACGCTATGTGAAACTATTGTTTTCAACAGAAAAAAAATCCAGTAGCATGGAATTGTTCCTATGCTTTCACACGCGCGAACATGCGGAACTTATTTGCGTCTGACTAGTCACATTCACTGTAACGACGAGTTCAGTTTGTTCCTAGGGAACCACCGTTAAGAACTTGAGTATTTTTTCACCACTGAATCGAATCTGGCTGGACTATATTCACTCGATGCTCTTGAAACACAAATGCACCAAAGACGCACAAATGGCACACAGTCTATCAATGCCTAACGTGTGGAGAAACAAAGGAGAGGCAATTTCAATTGTACGAGTTACTGTGGACACGCGGTGATATCACAATCCTTCGTTCCATGGGAACATAAGCACATGTCGGGAAGGTCCCGGGTTTCGGCACCAAATATGTTGCAAATATTGCCAGATCTGGCTGGCACGACGATGATAATGCAGTAAACGATGGCGAACTGTACTACTGCGGACTCACTTTTATCGGATAAAAGGATTCTTTCGGACCGAGTGTAAAAGCGTTTAACACGTTCAATTGCTTGTAGATAACTGAATTCACTGTTTATTTCTGGGTTTGTCTATCTGCTACATGATATGGTTTGTGTGTCTTCTCTGTTGTTTGTTTGTTCATTTAGGTTCAAGTTCAAGGTAAGTATGTATGTTTAGGATAAGTATGAGTGTGTTGTTACAATATTTCAGGGCTGAGTAATCCGCATACGAAACAGTCAATTCTTATGATTCAATTGGCCTGCAGTTGTTTCAAGTGCTGATTGCACGAGGGAGCAGTGAGAGATCTAAGGCATAGTGAATCACGGAACTCGTTAGCAATTTTTTAGCTAAAGCCGAATTAACGAATAGCTCGTGTGACAAAAGTTTGAATATCATCAGTCCGCTATCTGGGGTAACGCCAAGATCGTTGGCACGAATATCTCGTTAAACTTACAAACAAAATTTGCCGCCTGATACTCAATAGCAAATTGTTATTTAAGCGTAAAAACTGAATATCGAATGGGGCTGAGATAAATATTTTGAATTATGGTTGTTTTGTACCGACAAATCTAGATCAACATTTAAAAATGGCGTAACAACCAAAATTTATTCCTTCTGTTTCTTCGTCCACATATGGTAAAGCTATATATGTAGACGAATAATCAAAAGGAATAAATTTTGCCTGTTACGCCCTTTTCAAATGTTGGTCTACAAATGATGATTATTCAACTCTATATACAACAGAGATGCATATCTTTTAGATATTTGACTTGCAAATGTTATATCCCTGCATACAAATATGAACTAATATTAATATTTCTAGATTTCAAATTGAGTATCAATGCGCCAGGCTGAAATTCAATTTTGATACCCCGTACGCAACAATGCTGATACCGAGAGTCGACGCTTGCTGCGGTTCATACTCATGCCATCTTATTCAATCGCAAGCATTTCTAAAGGACTGGTGACACTACTGTGTGCTGGATGTCACCTGTTTGAGTGTAGTTGAAGCTACTTTTTCTATCCCTCGTTCTTCTTCTTCTTCTTATTGGCATTACATCCCCACACTGGGACAGAGCCGCCTCGCAGCTTAGTGTTCATTAAGCACTTCCACAGTTATTAACTGCGAGGTTTCTAAGCCAGGTTACCATTTTTGCATTCGTATATCATGAGGCTAACACGATGACACTTTCATGCCCAGGGAAGTCGAGACAATTTCCAATCCGAAAATTACCTAGACCGGTGCCGGGAATCGAACCCAGCCACCCTCAGCATGGTCTTGCTTTATAGCCGCACGTCTTACCACACGGCTAAGGAGGGCCCTATCCCTCGTCTTGGCAGGAAATAGTTAGTTTTCTATACAAAAAAATGTGAAACTTATTCTGTAAAATGGTACAATCTGTCCATCTTTTTCCAATGTATAACACATTTTGGAATCGTCTACGATGAAGATGCGACAACCTGATGAAATAGGAGGAAACATCGTTCGTATTAATCAAGAATAGCAGAGAAGCCAGTGACGCTCCCCGATTTATTACGAAAACCTCTGAACAATTCTCCAAATGAATCATTTGTTTGAGAAACTGCATAAGTCCATTTTACACTATTTCGAGAAAACAACAAAAAACTGTTTTTTAACAAATTTGCACCGAATCTTTCGATTTCTTCGATACACATCAATGGTTTTTGGCAAAACTGAACACCCTGGGGCACTTTCTGTGCAAAAAATGTAAGCAGTACTCCACAATTGCTCTCCAAAGTACGTGGACATATGTAGTTTCTCAAACAAACGGTTCAAATATGTCCTGAACCAATCGGCAGCCGTTGATAAGTCACTGAGAAACATCAGCTTAGCAAGCACTAACAGAATCTCATAACTGACGAATCGAATGCAGCTTTCAGATCCTTACACGCCGCATCAACCTACCATCCAGAATCCATCAAACGTTGCTAGTCGTAAATTCAACCAAGATCAACATCAATACATATAAGGGGTATTCACTTGACGGCGTAGGTTGCTGCGTATCTGTTTATAGAAACGTTTCACAGGCGATTTGAAATATGTTCCTTGTAATTGCGTATGAAACATTTCAATAATCAGATACACAGCTGCTTACGCAGTTAAGTGAATATCCCTATAGTCTTTTAAACATGAATCGAAGACTCGAAGAAATCGACTTTAAAGTCCAAAGATCACTAGGAGAGACAGCAAACAAAAATATTACTTTACTTTTACATTAACATGCCATATGGATAGAAATTTGGAGTTTTAACATCTATTCTGGTGTCTCGGTAACATCCGGAAGCAGTGACAAAGAGCCAGTTGGATAAAAAAAAATCCAAAAGTATCATCTTCAATTTGCTATTTGAATATATTGAAGTGTAATACCTGCACTGCGTGATCAGATTAGTTCCATTTTGCCACTATCACCCAGGGACCTCCGAAACCGTAATGTAAAGCGGTAGTAAGAACAATTTACTCTCAATTTAATTGGTTTGAAATAACTCAGCTTTTCTCAGTACATTCCTTCAGGGGCTACAACCCAATGACCAGCCGGTTAACCAAATTCTGAAGAACCATTTATATTTTGCTCTAATAACTGATACCAGGAAAAAGTAGTATGGGTTTTGTGTAGATTCAAGATTATTATTATTGTCTTTATATAGAGGCTAGCAAATTGTTGCAAAAGTATAAGATTGCTAGCGTCATTCCTGTTCGCGTGACTAGTATCTATTACTTTGATATGGCAGCCAAAGTACCGGTACTACATGTATCAAGCCAATATAGGTGATGAAACAAAACATGCACCACAACATGACACTATAGTGTATACCAAGTTAAGCTTGTTGAAACAAATTTTGAAAAAAAAAAAACGTTTAATGGACTACAGCGTAATTAGCGTTCTAGTTCTTCTACTGGCTTGCAGCCCTAAGCAATTCGAGATAAATTTGCTTGTTTTATTCAGAAAATGTTCGTGTGATCAGAAAAAAGATCATTTCGGCTGCATTTGACCTAGAGACTTTTTGGATCCCAGTGAAAAAACATAGCCAAGCTATTGAATATTAGGTTATAGAATTGGGAAGTTTGAAAATATTTGTTTTGTAAAATTGGTTGGCAATAGATGATTCATTACGGATTTTTCCCAAAAATTACAAGATATCCATCCAAGAATTCATCCAAAGATATTCATCCAAAGTATTTTTTCCTAGTCCTGCTGCTTCTGATAGCGACTCTGACCATCAACCAACTCACTTTAGAGTGGAATTTTATTGACTCAACAATCTACAGAGCCCAGTAGTGCCCCTAAATAGGTTTTTTCTTAATCCGAATAAGTCCGATATAGATTTCAGTCACCAACCAACCCACTCAAGAATTGGCTTTTTCTTGATGCAACTAGGTTCAATAACGATTCCGATCATCGATTAACCCACTTCTTAGCTGAATCTCATTGAACTAACTAGATCCAATAGTGTTTTCAAACCTTTGACATACTCCAGAATTGGATTTTTCTTGATATTAGTCTCAGCAAGCAATTTAAGTTGACTATGCTAGTTTTTTTTTGACGAAATATTTAGGCTCTTTACCAGCTTCCAATGGTCGTTGGGGTAGATCCGATGGCGGTTCGGGCCATTAATCATTCCATTCGAACCATACACGTTTTTACCATACACGAACATAGATTACAAAGGAATTATTTATAAAATGCACTCTACTCAAATTCCTCAGCATGGCTCCGCTAAGTTCCCAGAATATTTTGCGAATAGTCAGAAAATACTACGAAATTTCGAACATTACTATGAGGATTTCCTGCAATCTAAAATTCCTGAAATTCAAATTGTTATTCAAAAGAAAAATATTGAAAAAAAAACTTAGCAGAAAATGGGCGCATAATAAATGTTTCGCCAAAGGCGCTGGAGTTCCACGCTACGGCTCTGCCTCTAAGACTGCCACTCCGCAATAAATCCAATAGAGCATTCGTTATTGAACATGCTCTTGTAAGCTTTCTGGACCCACGCATTCCGATAAGAGGTTACAAGTTCATGCATTCATACGAGATTTCCACCAATTTTAAAGATAGTATACATAAAAATAATTTCGTTTTTTCTTTGATTTTTTATTTTGTTTGGTAATCTTAAACAATTTAAAACGGATGAAAACTTCTTACAAAATCAATAAAATCGAAATAAAATGTCTGCAGTATTACAATGGAAGTATACTTCAAATTGCATTTCGTATTGTTCTACAAGTTCTGATGATCACTTTTTATGATATCAAGTTTTTTTTGTTGTAGGAATCCGACATAACTTTTATGAATTCCTGTATGAATTCTTCAAATGAAAATTTCTATAATTTCAAAAGTCCTATTAGGTAACTCAGACTTGCAAAACCCATTTTGTAAAGATTGACAAATCTACTGTTTAAAAAAAATCATTCAGGACTTGTAAATTCCACAATACTATGCTTTATCACAACCTCGATTTTTTGTGCCCAGCTTTAAATATCATTTGTTTTTCTAGAAGAATCTTTGGTCAAACATCATTCAATACAAGCTTTAATTTTTTTCAAGTTACAAACTCAACCGCTCTACTGTCCAATTTTAAATAGCAAACTTTATTTCATTGAGTCAACGGCTCGCCCTCACCTGCTTCGTGTGCTTACCACCATCATAAATATTAGCACCATCAACGTCACCGCCGTCTATTAGTGCGTAAGCTGCCCCACTCCTGAGTCACTTCACAGAGTACATAAAAGAAAAATCTTGAGTAAGATGAAGTGCTGAAAAACACCTTCAACCAAAAGACATGCCGAAGAAAACTTTTCTAATGAACCCTCAACCCAAAAAAAAAACCGGCTCAATTCCTACCCGACAAAAGACAAGCAACCAGCAGCTTACCTACGTCGGCGCCGCTGTCCTGTTTTTCGCATAGATTGCCCTTTTCCTCTGGATCACACGGCCGGGAGTGAAGAAGTTGATGACGGGGCACATTCCGGTCCATAGTCATTCGGTTCGTAGGAGACGAGCAAAAAAAAAAGAAAATCATTATGCCTTGGGAGAGCCTTTATCACCCTCATCCAGAATCGCAGGGATTTCGGTATTTGCGGTTGTCTTCGCCTTGAGTGCCGCTGACCGTCCCATTGATGGCACCAATGAATGAACGAATGTGATAACCTGCACTCTTGCCGTTCGATGTGTAATTACAACGACATCGGATTTTCAATAGGGTGACATCAACTTCATAGATCAATAATTTAATTCAAAAGTGCATTTTTTCTTTATTATTTATTATTTCTTTTGTAAAAACAAAAGTTTTATTTAGAATTCAGTAGACTTCTTCCGAAATTTAGTAAATTTCAATCGGAAGTCACTAATTTTTTATCTTTCATTTCATTCGAAGCTTCGTAAATCAGCAGACTCTATGACATTTAATTCTTTTGGTGAACGTAAAAAAACAGCAAATAAGAATTCAATAGGAATGCTCAGACATCACCTTCTTTCTTGATAACTCATCCTCACTATAGTCACATTCGTCAACTCTGTGGACTTGCTGAGCGTGATGTGATTATGGTGAAATGAAATTATCTCACATCATGACCGGCGGCACGTGTGAGTCGTCCGTTTGGTTCTGCGTAGGAAGTCCACGCGAGGATAAAAGTCACTCGGGAGGGTTCCGTCGGTGTGGGTCCGTCCGTACACTGTGGACCCGGTATAGAGAAGGCGATAAGCGGCAGCAGTTCGCTGATGTTCACCCAAGCGGGCAGCTGCTGGTGGCGACAACTGAACTGTCGACGGATGAGTGGATGCTAAATAATTAATGCCCATCCATCATCATGTGGGGCTGTTGTTTCGCGGTGGAGCTGCAGCAGCATAGCCATGGTAATTCGCTAGATGAAGCCACCGATAGATGGATGGGAGCTTACCTGATGGAATACATAAGTTAATGAGGAATGCTTGTAAATATGCTACACAAAAGCATACTTATGATAGGCAGTGTTTTTCATCCAATAGTCTGAACTGGAAACCGTGGCGGCTGAGTTAATTATCGACTGATAGCGATGTAAACAATACCTTCAGAGACAATACCTTCAGTGTATAGAAATATTAAAAATGCATATAAACTTTTAATTAATTTAATTTTCATGTCAAAATTCTCTGCATGAAAGATATTATTTAGATATAAATTCAAGTAGCTTTAACATATTTTAATTTATGATACTTCAATGAAATTTCAAGAAGGTCAGTTTAAACAATTTCGTCCAATTTCGTATGAAACTAATGAAATTTGATTCAACGCTGCAATAATCTAATAGAATCATCTCACATGTGTCTTTCGTGCGGTTTCCCAAATTAGATTTCAACACGATCTCGCAAAACCTGTCACTCATCGAACCCTCCATCCTTCTGATTCAGTTGACAAGACCCAGACGAAGATGAATAATAATCGACCTAATTTTGTCGCATATCGATCATCTGCTGCTCTCTATGACCGACCGCAACAATCTCCATATCCGTTCCGTCCTCCGTCCTTAAACTCGTAGCACATACGGTACCGCCACTGTGCCACGGTTCGGTCTCCGCCAACAACGGCCAGGTTCGTTTGGATCGAGTCGTGCCTCTCCACCGAACGGAACGGGTGAAACGTCGACAAGGGTAAAATTGTAAATGCCATTAGCAGGGAGAAAGGTATTCTCCCTGAATGGAAATTACATTCCCATTTGAGCGAAAAGCATCCTCCGTCCTTGTCCTGGCATAGCCGTTCGGAGCACATGGAGTCTACGAGGTGGCCTCTAAGTGGAGGGGATGGTACGAGTGGGTACTGAATAGTAACCTCAAAGTTTTCCCCCGAGAAATCAATTCCATTTCGATTTCGACAACCGCAGCATCAAAGCTATGGCGGAAGTTCCTTTCCCGAACCTACACACCAGAACGAGGGAACGACATACCGTCGGGGCGGAAATTTACTGAATTTTGCAACGTTCAAGCGACGGTAAAGAGGTTACCTGCAAAACACACCAAACAACTACGGGAGGGAAGATGGGCAAAACTCGGAATTCAAAGAATTTCATTTGAAATCCGAAAATGTCATTCGAAGTTTGAAGAACTTCATTTCAATTTCGAAGAATTTCATTCGTAATTCGAAGAATTTCATTCGAAATTCGAAGAATTTTTTTTGAAATTCGAAGAATTTCATTGGAAATTCGAAGAATTTCATTCGAAATTCGAAGAATTTCATTCAAAATTCAAAGAATTTCATTTGAAATTCAAAGAATTTTATTCGTAATTCATAGAATTTCATTCGAAATTCGAAGAATTTCATTCGAAATTCGAAGAATTTTATTCGAAATTGAAGAATTTCATTCGAAATTGAAAGAATTTCATTCGAAATCGAAGAATTTCATTCTGAAATTGAAGAATTTCATTCGAAATTGAAGAATTTCATTCGAAATTGAAGAATTTCATTCGAAATTGAAGAATTTCATTCAAAATTTGAAGAATTTCATTCAAAATTCGAAGAATTCCACTCGAAATTCGAAGAATATCATTCAACATACGAATTTCATTCGAAATTCGAAGAATTTCATTCGAAATTCGAAGAATTTCATTCGAAATTCAAAGAATTTCATTCGAAATTCGAAGAATTTTATTCGAAATTCATTTGAAGAATTTCATTCGAAATTCGAAACATTTCATTCGAAATTCGAAAAATTTCATTCGAAATCCGAATAATTTCATTCGAAATTCGAAGAATTTCATTCGAAATTCGAAGAATTTCATTCGAAATTGAAGAATTTCATCTGAAATTGAAGAATTTCATTCGAAATTCGAAGAATTTCATTTGAAATTGAAGAATTACATTTGAAATTCGAAGAATTTCATTTATAATACGAACAAACAATTTCATTCATGAAATTCGAAAAATCTCATTCGAATCTCGAAGAATTTCATTCGAAATACGAAGAATTTCATTCAAAACTCTAAGAATTTCATTCAAATTTAAAGAATTTCAATCGAAATTTGAAGAATTCCATTCGAAATTCAAAGAATTTCATTCAAAACTCTAAGAACTTCATTCGAAATTTGAAGAATTTCATTCGAAATTTGAAGAATTTCATTCGAAACTCGAAGAATTTCATTCGAAATTCGAAGAATTTCATTCGAAATTCGAAGAATTTTATTCGAAATTCGAAGGATTAATCGATTTTTCATTAAAAAAATATGTCATTCGAAATTTGAAGAAAATAATTCAAAATTCAGAGAATTTTATCCAAAGTTTGATAAATTTCATTCGAAATTTTAAAAATTCCATTCGAAATTGAGAGTGTTTTAATCAAAAATCAGAATTTCATTCGAAATTTCAATGAAATTAATCTAAAATTCGAAATTAAATATATTACTTTTAAATAAAAATTAAAACAATTTTATTCGAAGTTTTGCAAGGAAAGAATTCATTCAAAATTCGAAGAATGTCATTCTAAAATCAAAAAGAATTTCGTTCAACAATTCGAAGAATTTCATTCAAAATCAAATTTCGAAAAAAAATCGAAAGATTTCTTTCGGAATTCAAAGAATTTCATTCAAAATTTCAAGAATTTCATTAAAAAATCAAAAAATTTCATTCAAGATTTGAAGAACTACACTCAACAATTGATGGATTTCATTTGAAATTCGAATTTTGAAAAATTCGAAGAACTACATACAAAATAAGAAATATTAATATTGATATAATAATTTCAAAACTTGACGAATTTCATTAAAAATTTTATTTAACATTCATATTTTATTTCAAATCCAAAGAATTTTATTCAAAACTTGAAGAATTTCATTCGAAATTCGAAGAATTTCATTCAATATACGAAAAACTTTATTTCATTCGAAATTCGAAGAATTTCATTCGAAATTCGAAGAATTTCATTCGAAATGCGAAGAATTTCATTCGAAATTCGAAGAATTTCATTCGAAATTGAAGAATTTCATTCGAAATTCGAAGAATTTCATTCGAAATTGAAGAATTTCATCTGAAATTCGAAGAATTTCATTCATCATTCGAAGAATTTTATTCGAAATTCGAAGAATTTCAGTCGAAATTCGAAGTGTTTCATTCAAAATTCGAAGAATTTCATTCGAAATTCGAAGAATTTCATTCGAAATTCGAAGAATTTCATTCGAAATTCGAAGAATTTCATTCAAAATTGAAGAATTTCATTCGAAATTCGAAGAATTTCATTCGAAATTCGAAGAATTTCATTCGAAATTGAAGAATTTCATTCGAAATTCGAAGAATTTCATTCGAAATTCGAAAAATTTCTATTCTGAAATTGAAGAATTTCATTCGAAATCGAAGAATTTCATTCGAAATTCGAAGAATTTCATCTGAAATTGAAGAATTTCATTCGAAATTCGAAGAATTTCATTCGAAATTCGAAGAATTTCATTCGAAATTCGAAGAATTTCATTCGAAATTCGAAGAATTTCATTCGAAATTCGAAGAATTTCATTCAAAATTCGAAGAATTTCATTCGAAATTCGAAGAATTTCATTCGAAATTCGAAGAATTTCATTCGAAATTCGAAGAATTTCATTCGAAATTCGAAGAATATCATTCGAAACTCGACAAATTTTATTCGAATTCAAAAGAGCCTAATTTGAAAAAAAAAATCGAAGAAATTCATTCGAAATTCAAAGAATTTCATTCGAAGATTTTCAGTTTCAAGAATTTAATTTGAAATATGAAGAGTTTCATTCAAGTTTTGAACAATTTCATTTAAAATTCAAAGAATTTCATTTCAAAATCAAAAGTTGACGTTCAAAATTCTAACAATTCGATTCGAAATTCCAGAAAACTTCATTCGAAATTCAAAGAATTTAATTCAAAATTAGTAGAATTTCACTCGAAATTCGAAGAATTTCATAAAATATTCGGAAAGTTTCATTCCAAATCCCATTGATTCGAAATTAAAATAATCGATCGCATTCAAAATTGCAAGAAAATTCAAGAAATCTGTCTAATTCGTTTCTAAAAAAAATCATTTGAAGTTCCATTTTAAAAAGAAAACCTGAAAATCCGTTAGTAGACTCATGAAATTCATAAGCTCTATCAAAAATTCAATTCCTAGCAGGTAAATTATATAATATGCCCATAGTGTGGCCCCCAAACCGACGCAAACACCGCATCCTCGATGGCAGTTTCAATTTTAAGGCTAAAATTGTCGCACCGGGTTCAGGGGTTGAGGATGACGTTATTCGAAGATTTATTTTTCCAACTCGAGGAATTCAACTTGAGATGCATTTGGAGCCTCCGCTTTGCGGTGAAGCTGGTGGAACTTCGGGGTACGAGGTTGGCTCGAAAATGTGTTGGACGTGCTGAAGTAATGATTTAGTGAAACAGATGAGAGCAATCGTCGAATGCTCCTTCGATGGTTGGAGAGTGTGAAAGGGGATGGCGACTTTTTGCTGTGGATCACTGTTCAAGGGCACAGCCGTTTTTCACTAGCGTTGGAAGTGTATGTAGAAACTATTCAAATATGGAATAACCTCACGGTTTCTTAAAATTTCCAACCAGGTCCGTAAACACGGATTAAACATTTTCAAGCACTGGACAATGTCAGAATTTAAATTTCGAAATTCAGAAAAGTCATAAATTAAAATTCTCCCAATTTCAAATCATTTTCTACACCACGAGTTTCAAAGAGATACGTTTTAAATTTTATTAGTAGTAAATTCTTCAAAAGATTAAATTTCTCTAGTATCAATTAGTTTTATCTGTAACATTTTTAAAATAAGCCAAATTTCACACACAATTTAATAATCCCGAATACAATTCTGAATTCGATCTCGAAAAAATGTTCGATAGATTCTTCAATATCAGAAAATTGCTCCTCGAGTTCCGAGCACAATTTATAGATTTAACAGGAAAGCTCTTCGCATTTTACTATCCACAAAGCTAAGAATTGTACTCAGGTTCTTCGTATTTGATTTGTTTCACTGTAGGAATATAATCCTCCAAATTTCAAATATATGTTCGTAAGCTTTACACAAAATATCACATTAGTACCTTAAACCCCACCCACACCACGTTGAAAGCAGACATTGATTTTATTTTAGTCTACTAACATGAAAACATTGTGATCGCTTATGCACCCAGACGATTCTCCTTCCGGTGGGATTATTTTATTTCCCACAGAAAGTGCCGCTTTCAGGTGCAAAACCAGTCACCGGGGATTAACGCCCGAGAAAGCATCGCTCTCTTTTATTCCAACAATCAGGAAAAAAAACTAACGTTGTCAATCTTTTATATCTTTTGTGTCCCATTCTATTCGTGTGCCTTTGATCCTGACTGATTCGGTTGATGCTGCGGCCTGCTGACCACCACCCATTGAATTTGCTGCCTCCATTCATGCACCAAACCACAGGTATTCGTCCTGCTCGCAGCCGTCGCCGTCGGTGTCCAATCGGTCGCCATCGGAGTGGCCGCACCAGTTGCCGCCGTTGTCAAGGTAGGTTATCGTTGTCCAATCTAAAATACTAAATCTTTCAAGCTACATTTTTTTACAATCAAACAAAATTATTTTTAATTCAAGTGAAACTCAATTTGATCATTCTGACATGAAGTTTCAAATGGAATTTCTCTAAGTGAAAAAATAAATCGGAACAAAAACAAAATTCCAATTGAAATTCTCTGAACATTTAAATACGAAACTCTTACATCCGCATTGCTGAACTTTAACTACGGCTTTAAATCAAACATCGCGCAAATTGAAAAATACTGCATAAAAGTTTCCCCATTAAACATTGCTGCGGCTTCGTTTTGCCTTCTTGCCACCAACCTCCGTCGGCGATCTTCCTATCGCGCCAAGCTTAATTAATTTTCACTTTTTGCCAACTCATTCGGAAACTTGAAGCCGTTCGTAACCTTGCTGCTCAAAGCTCCCATCTTTAAGCCATCGCGTCTTTAGTTGTGGTTGGCTGAACCAATCGTATAAGGAGGCAAAGGGAAACCGCACGGATGGATTGATCTAATTTAGTTATATGAACTTCGAAAAGATTCGTTATCAACTGGTTAACCATTCGTTTTTGTCGCTATTATCTTCCACCTCTGGCAGACTGAGGAATACGATCCCCATCCACAATACAGCTTCTCGTATGGAGTGAACGATGCCGTCACTGGAGACAACAAGGAACAGCACGAGTCCCGGGATGGCGATGTTGTTACTGGACAGGTAAGTAGTTTCTCTGTCTTGGAAATTTGGAAAATGGCAAATACGTTTTAAAAGTTCAATTATTTATTATTTTCTATGACCGCAAATCATGTTTTGTCTACACACTCTTGAGCTGATCTTATATACGATGGCTTCCACTGAAGCACTTTCAACACGAGCACTTTCAAAGAGATTATCGGTACCAATGCTGATGAAATTTTTCAAAGCAGTACTATACAAGTTTTACTTCCGGCGGCTACTTTCAGCTGCAGCTACACATCTTGTACAAAGTAGCAACCCACTAGAATACCGCACTGCATCCGAGAGCCAACCAAAACTATGTGATTAAAAGTGGCTTTCTTAGCATCCTTGTCTGTGGAATCTTTCCGCTGGAAAACCATCATCGCCGGATGAAGCAATTTTCTCGAAACATAACATAAAACAAACCTTGATGCGGTTGTAATTGGTTTTACGATTTCAGAAACGTTAGAACGTGCTGCTACACCCATTCACGTTTGCGGATATCTTTCTTATAATGTAGAACCTCACAAGCACAATTCATTATCGCTAGATAGATCCGGTAAAAACTAATCACAACCCTCCTCCCCCGTGCTTCTTCCAGTACTCCCTTGTTGAACCCGATGGTACCCGACGCACCGTGGACTACACTGCCGATCCCGTCAATGGATTCAACGCAGTCGTTAGCAAGTCGCACGAAGCAGCTGTCGTGAAAACCGTGGCCGTCGCCCATGCCCCAGCTGTCGTTGCACACGCCCCGGCCGTCGCCGTTGCCCACGCCGCCCCAGCTGTGACCTACGCCCATGCCCCAGCCGTTGCCGTTGCCCACGCTGCCCCAGCTCTGTCCTACGCCCACGCCCCGGTAGCCTACGCTCACGCTCCGGCCGTTGCCTACCACGCTCCGTCCGTCGCCGTGGCGCACGCCCCATTGGCCTACCACCACCCATCGGCTCTGCTGTCCCACGAAGTCCACGAACTGCACCACGAACCCCTGCTGTCGCACGCCGTCTACCACCGCTAAGACGTCGTCAATCGGAAACCCTAGGATCAAACTCCCATCTCGGACCATGCGGCAATGAATACGAACTTGGATCGGACCTCTCCCACAACATTGACGGCACTACATCTCGTAGGTTTCTTTTTACGAAGACTCAAATTTGTTCTGTTCTGTAGTTACACACACACTGGTTGCAACATGAGATGAGATTATCGAATAGAGTATTGTTTTTTTATACAATTTCTTAATAATAAAGTAAGGAAATAAATAAATCATGAGACAATTTATTTCATCCGAATAACGCAAATATTTATAATATTTCTTGGAACCTATGTTATTATTTCTCCTCATTATTTCGACATGAGCTTTACAAACCCTGGTACAGCACATTTATTATTTTACTCTGGATAATATATGGGCTGTTTACTCTAGATAATATTGAGCAATGAAAAAAGCTTTCTGAATGATGTCTTATTCCGTCCTTCGAAAAATTGTGATTGTGGTAGTCGAACACCGAGAAATACTACACACAATCATTAAAAAAAATACGGATTAATGTAGTGATTTGTTGACAATGTTTGTTCCCCCTTAACCAGGGTTTGCAGAAATCGTTCTCAATAGTTAACGAACAACGATAAAAGAAAGGCAAAAACTGTTCCGAATCATAACAAGCCATGATAACAAGTTTATCAAACTTGTATACAAGTACGAAAAAACAAAATCGGATAGGCAGCCTCCACAGAAAAGTGATGATTTTAGCTCATTTTTTGTTTTTCACCGCACAGCTGTGTAGAACACGTTGAAATTCATCATCAGAACCAGTGCTCCCCGCGTTGTATACAGAGGTAATAAGTGAGAGGCTGTTTCATTCTCATTTGGATTCAATCCCTGCCCGCTGCGCGCTGGGCAAATATGACCCATCCATCCTGAAGGGTTAATATTCAACACTTAATATTTATTTCATCGTACAGACTAGATATTTAGATTTTAATTACACATTTAGGGCAACTAATCTCATCATTACAGCAACTAATCTCAGGCATTACATCCCCCACTGGGACATTGCCGCCTTGAAGCTCAGTAATCATTCAGCACTTCCACAGTTAATAACTGTGAGTTTTCTAAGCGAAGTTACCATTTTTGCATTCTTACTTGAGGCTAACACAATGATAAATGCCCAGAAAAGTCGAGAAAATTTCCAACCCGAAAATTTCCTAGACCTGACCGGAAATCGGACCCAGTTACCTCCAGCATGGTCTTGCGTTGTAGCCGCGTATATTTGGTGGATTGCTGTCAAATGAATCTGTTGGTATTGGTGTGCGATTTCAACAGGTACACCAAACTAGTTTTTTATGCGGTGCATATGCATCGTGTTGAAACAAAATGACATAAATTTATTTAATATTGGCCTGTTCTGAATATGTTTTGTATCCATTGTGAAAAACAGAATAGAATATGTGAATGGACGATGTTATTGGTTATCCAAGAAACCCCTGAAGTTGAGGCCTCCAGATCTACCCGCGTAACCAATGATCTACAGGCCTGTTTTGAATATGTCATATGCCCATTGTGGTACATATGATCGAATATGCGTATGGAAGATGTTCGCGGTTATCCAAGAAACCCCTGAAGTTAAGGCCTCCAGATCTACAAGCATAACCAATGATCTGCACGCCTGTTTTGAATATGTAATATGTCCATTGTAGCACATAGAATAGAATATGCGTAGAGAAGATGTTGGCGGTTATCCAAGAAACCCCTGAAGTTAAGGCCTCCAGATCTACCCGCGTAACCAATGTTCTACAGGCCTGTTTTGAATATTTAATATGTCCATTGTTGTGCATATGATAGAATATGCGTAAATAAAATAACATGTAAATAAGATAATATTCGTAAATAAGACACTGAAGACGATTTTACTGTTGAGGTCGAAATACGTATCTGTCAAGATACAATTAAATGGTGGAATTAAATGGGATTGTACAAACTCGTCTTATGACAAGCGTAAATAAGATATTCGCGATTATCCAAGAAACCCCTGAAATTATGGCCTTCAGATCTACACTCGTAACTAGTACTGGAATTTCTCATTTTCAATGAGAGATGTCACGCGATGTTTACATATCTGCCCCTTTCAATATCTATAGAAACGCGAAGGATGAATGGCAAGCTACAAAAATCTCAAAAAATATTTGTCCCGTGACAGGGCATGAAAGTGTGCAATATCTGCTTTGTTTTTGTGTTTATTACCACTTTCAACCCGGTGAATTAAAGGAATATGATTAATTTATCGACTAGTCACTATTCTTTGCATATATGTATTAAAATAATTTAGAAATTTTAATTTTAAAATAAAGCACAACATCCTTTCATGACTGCCTTTCATGCGAAATTGATCAAAGAACCCACGATTCTTTCATTTGGTCGCCTGAAATAGAAAAAGGCGCTTTTGCTCTCTGTCTTATGACGATCACGACTTATTCCAGTACTGCTCGTAACCAATGATCTACAGGCCTGTTTTGAATATGTAATACGCCCAACGAATGCATTCCATTCTTTGTACCACCAAGAGCACGCAATTGAGTAAATTAATCTTTGGTTACGCGTGTAGATCGGAAGTCCTTACTCCAGGAATTTTTTGGATAACCAAGAGCATATGTTATGAACGCATTCCATTCTTTTTACTACAGAGAGCATGTATCATTTTCAATTGAGTAAATTGATCTTTGGTTACGCGTGTAGATCGGAAGGCCTAACTCCAGGAGTTTCTTGGATAACCAAGAGCATATGTTGTGAACGCATTCCATTCTTTTTACCACAGAGAGCATGTATCATTTTTCAATTGAGTAAATTGATCTTTGGTTAGGCGTGTAGATTGGATGGCCTTACTCCAGGAGTTTCTTGGATATCCAAGAGCATATGTTGTGAACGCATTCCATTCTTTTTACCACAGAGAGCATGTATCATTTTTCAATTGAGTAAATTGATCTTTGGTTACGCGTGTAGATCGGAAGGCCTTACTCCAGGAGTTTCTTGGATAACCAAGAGCATATGTTGTGAACGCATTCCATTCTTTTTACCACAGAGAGCATGTATCATTTTTCAATTGAGTAAATTGATCTTTGGTTAGGCGTGTAGATTGGATGGCCTTACTCCAGGAGTTTCTTGGATATCCAAGAGCATATGTTGTGAACGCATTCCATTCTTTTTACCACAGAGAGCATGCATAAGCTCAACGCATCCCGCAAAGGCTTCGTGCCGCGAGCCGAAATGTGCCGAGATAAGGATGGGAGCATCTTGGCGGACGAACGTGTGGTGATCGAAATGTGGAAGCAGCACTACGAGGAACATTTGAATGGCGCTGAGAGTACAGGCAGTTAAAGTGAAGGTAGCGGAGGAGATGACTACGTCAGTTCAGCGGACGATGGAAGCCAACCAGCCCCCACCTTGAGCGAAGTTAAGGATGCCATGCAACAGCTAAAGACCAATAGAGCAGCTGGTAAGGATGGTATCGGAGCTGAGCTCATCAAGATGGCCCCGGAAAAGCTGGCCACTTGCCTGCACAAACTGATAGTCAGGATCTGGGAAACCGAACAGCTATCGGAGGAGTGGAAGGAAGGGGTTATACAAGAAAGGCGACAAGCTGGAGTATGAGAACTTTCGAGCGATCACCATCCTTAATGTGTAGGCGGCATATCCCAGATCATCTTCCGTCGTCTGTCACCATTAGTAAATGAGTTCGTGGGAAGTTATCAAGCCGGCTTCGTTGACGGCCACTCGACAACGGACCAGATCTTTACTGTACGGCAAATCCTTCCAAAATGCTGTAAATACCAGGTCCCAACGCACCATCTGTTCGTTGATTTCGAGGCGGCATACGACAGTATAGACCGCGTAGAGCTATGGAAAATTATGAACGAGAACAGCTTCCCTGGGAAGCTTACCAGACTGATCAAAGCTACGGTGGATGGTGTCCAAAAATGTGTGAAGATTTCGGGCGAACACACCAGTTCGTTCGAATCGCGCCAGGGACTAAGACAAGGTGATAGACTTTCGTGCCTGTTGTTCAACATTGCGCTAGAAGGTGTCATGCGGAGAGCCGGGTGTAACAGCCGGGGTACGATTTTCAACAGATCCAGTCAATTTATTTGCTTCGCGGATGACATGGACATTGTCGGCCGAACATTTGCAAAGGTGGCAGAACTGTACACCCGCCTGAAACGTGAAGCAACAAAAGTTGGACTGGTGGTGAATGCGTCAAAGACAAAGTACATACTTGTGGGCGGAACCGAGCGCGACAGGGACCGCCTGGGAAGCAGTGTTACGATAGACGGGGATACCTTCGAGGTGGTCGAGGAATTCGTCTACCTCGGATCCTTGCTAACGGCTGACAACAACGGTAGTCGTGAAATACGAAGGCGCATCCTCTGTGGAAGTCGGCCCTACTACGGGTTCCAGAAGAAACTGCGGTCGAAAAAGATTCGCCACCGCACCAAATGTGTCATGTACAAGACGCTAATAAGACCGGTTGCCCTCTGCGGACATGAAACATGGACAATGGTCGAGGAAGACTTGCAAGCACTCGGAGTATTCGAGAGACGGGTGCTGAGGACCATCTTTGGCGGTGTACAAGAAGACGGTGTGTGGCGGCGAAGAATGAACCATGAGCTCGCCCAACTCTACGGCGAATCCAGTATCCAGAAGGTAGCTTAAGCCGGAAGGGTACGATGGGCAGGACATATTGCAAGAATGCCGGACAGCAACCATGCAAAGATGGTGTTCGCTTCCGATCCGGCAGGTACGAGACGGCGTGGAGCGCAGCGCAGGAGGGCTGACCAGGTACAAAACGACTTGGCGAGCGTGGGGCGCATTCGAGGATGGAGAGATGCGGTCTCGAACCATGTATTGTGGCATCAAATTGTTGATTCAGTGTTATCTGTTTAGATGTAAACTAAATAAATGAAATGAATGTTGTGAACGCATTCCATTCTTTTTACCACAGAGAGCATGTAACATTTTTCAATTGAGTAAATTTTATCTTTGGTTACGCGTGTAGATCGGAAGGCCTTAGGGGCGATTCAAATATGACGTCCACTACTTTCTTTGGACTTTGGACCCTCTCTCCCCTCTGTCACGTTTTTTGTATACTTAGTACATGTACTGTCACAAAATCTTAGACCCCCTCCCCCCTAACACCTGTGACATCATTTTTGATCACGACCCCTTACTCCAAAATTTCTTGGATATCCAAGAGCATATGTTGTGAACGCATTCCATTCTTTGTACCACAGAGAGCATGCACCATTTTTCAATTGAGTAAATTGATCTTTGGTTACGCGTGTAGATCGGAGGGGCATACGTCAGGAATTTCTTGAATGGCCAAGATCATATGCCTTACCCCAAGATCGAGAGGCCTTACTCCATGGATTCCTAGGAAGACTAGAACTTATACTGTCTACAATATATTTTCTCTGTACCACAAGAAGCGAATACCATATTTAAATCAGCACTACAGATCTTTGTTCACGAGTGTAGTATCCAAGCATTTTATTCCAGAAAATTCTATTTGCGACTTCTTACATAATAACTATCATGTCCGTGAATTTCTAAAGTCTAAACAAGTTTGCTTTTTGTTCCAGTTCAAAAAATTTCCCAGTGCAATCCAATTTAATTCGCATTAAAAAAGGTTTTGTTGTACTTCTATTCAGTAAAATGCATCAATCTGTCAAACAACTAACACAAGAGCGGAGCATGTACGTGGGTAGTGTTGCCATCAAATTTCTACTATGAAATTATATCCCAGTTTTCAATACTTTGGAATAGTAGCTAATTTTGGTGTACATGACGAGTTTGGATGAAAAAAATGTATATGGAAGACTTTACTTTTATTACGCTAGCCAGGGAATCATTTTTTTCGGAATGCGCACGCGAAACAAGCGAAAAAAGAGGACCAACGACAAAGCTTTGTTTTTGTCGGAGATAATAATGACAAAGATCAGAAATTTTTTGTCAGCAACAAAAAAGAAGACAATCTTGTTGCTAACTTTTCATCCTGTTATTTTGCATTATTTCTAGAGCAAATTTTGGTTTTATGCTATCACAGTTTCTGGTTTCATGGAAATATTCGATAATCAAACAATGATTACAAAATTAGCATCGTAGTTTGAAAAATATCAGAGCATGCAAGGCAAATGATTCTTGTCATATTGTGTTCGGATTCTGATAAAGGTTTGTCAGTAACAAACTCTGTTGATGACAAAGAGTATATTGTTAGGCATTGCTCGAATATTGATTCCCTGACGCTAGCGGAAAATAAGCGAACAAACGAAATTTATTGACTGCATTGTGTTTCATGAGATATGTAATATAAGATTATTCCAGTTCAAATCGTCAGCTTGGCAACGCGTTCTCAGCCTGTAAACAAGGTGACGAAGGAAAATAATTTAAAATCTCCCTAGCAGCACAATTCTGACCGATTTGGTTGCAGCAATTCTTATTTGACTTGATTTGGTTGTACATAAGTTACAGGAACTCATCTATGGTAAGTGTGCTGCTCGGGCTCCAAAGTTTGGAAAAAATAGTAGTTTGTGCAACTAGTTGCAAGAAGATTATTTTTTCAGCACGAGTTATACGTTTATCCAACGAGGCTTGCCGAGTTGGATAAATACTACGAGTGCTGAAAAATCAAGTTTTGCAACGAGTTGAACACGCTATTTTTTGCAATGACGAAAAATGGGCTTTAATATGATAAATCTATACCAAAATTGTATACTTTAGTTTAATCCACATGATCATTCTTACCAATAAATCATGTTGGTGCAGAGAGCAATCAGATTTCATATAATTGTGCCACATTGCATAGTTCAACAAGCCAAGAAGCAAAATTGAACTTGCTTTTGGAAATTTTTGATGTCATGTTCATAAAACTATTAAATTTATTACGAGGCCGAGCTATTTTTTTTATTACTATTTGAGTACTAACCCAAGCTAATTCAGAAAAATGTAGTCATGAAATTACTGTTCTGATGTTGGTTTTCCATTATAGCCCCAAATGAGTGCTATAATGAACATGTGCATAATGCAACTCATTTGAGTTGCATAATGTTCATTAAAGCACCCATTTCGTTGGTATGGGAAAGTAGGCCGTTTTATCACTCAAAGACGAACTGAACCGTTTGTTGTTGAGAAACTGCATATGTGACATTTTTGGCCAAAATAAAAATTTTATATATTCAGAATCCTCGTCCAAAAATACGTATTCTGGCAAAAAATTACGAAAACAATATTTTTGTTCAGGAATGTATGATTTTTTTTGTTTGTTTGAGAAACTATATAAGTCCACGTACTTTGAAGAGCAAGTGTGGGGTATTCCTTTCATTGTTTGAACTGAAAGTGCCCCAGGGTGTTGAGTTTTGCCAAAAACTATTGATCTGTATCGAAGAAATCGAAAGATTCGGTGCAAATTTGTTCAAAAACAGTTTTTTGTTGTTTTCTCGAAATAGTGTGAAATGGAGTTATGCAGTTTCTCAAACAAATGATTCAACTGTAAACCAGGTATTATGATCAGGAATCGCAAAAAGTTTCTTTTAACGCCTTTCGGGAGTGTATTTTCGAATAATTTCACAATGCAGTGAAAGACATTCCTTTATTTTAGTGCATAGCGGAGAGAGAAAGTGTAGTGGAAGTTTTTGAAACACATCGATTTTGATGACGATGTTACGCGGCTTTACTTGGAGTGGAAGCGGTTAGATTTTCCTTCGTCGCACGGAAAAGGTAGGTAATGTTGCGAATATACTGAATCGTGAAGTTTGTTTGAAGAGTTTTTCAAGTTTAGGTGATAGTGTACACTTTTTTCTATCTCGCCATGTAATAATTTCATTGATTTAAATGATCAATCGCGAGTATTTAGTGAATTAGAATTTGATATGACGGGAATTAGCGCCATGGACGAATTAGCGCATGACCCTAGTAATTGAATATAGGAATATAGGCAATTAATTTTGGTTGTAATGAAATTATGAATAAATAAATCACTTCGTCTTTTTAAGCATCGACTTTTCATTCTCCTTTTTGACGTGGGACTACGTCCTTCGGGAAGATATGGGGGTAATTCTGCAGATTCAAATCTATGACCGTCACGAAAAGTGGTCAGGAAGTATGGGCTAATAACTCAGCCGTCTTTCAACTGATTTTAAAGATTTTGGAGTTAATCGATCGATTTTGCTCAACTATCCAAAAATCGCGTACAAGGTGCCAAACTATTGAAAAATTGAATTTTACTAGGCACTGAAAAATCAGTAAACCAACCAATCGCGAATGTGCTTCGCAAGCACAGACATCAAAATCGTGCAACTTACCGGCTTGACCCTAATTCTCAGTTCAATTAAATTTTCTCGGAGAGCGGACACAACGTTGACGCCCGTAGCATCAGTCTCATTAGAGAGCGGATCATCGAGAGGCCTTCGCCAAAAGCAGCAATCTTCGGACTATCCCCAGGTAACCAGTAAGCATTAAATCCCAAGTAGCTCACGCAACATCTTCCTAAAAGCACCTTATTTCTATTCAGTTTCATTAAGGGCATTGGAAAAACATCAAAGCTTTTCGCATCAAGATGTAAAACACTTTTGAATTGTAATCAATGCTTCATTAAAATTGCAATGCAGTACGTGTTCGACATATGGAAACAAATAAATAAAGAATACTGCACTTCATGTTGCAAACACGAAACAAAATCATTAAGTTGCATATTTTTTACCATGTAACTTCAATGCGTCTTTCAAAATATATATCTCGGGTACTTATTCAAAAGGACGTATGTGATTTTGTAAACATAGATTCAAACGTCGATTTGTCCAATCTGAAGGCATTTCACGCAAACCATCACCACAGACAGGAAGAGGAAGCCTTCGGCTACCTGTTGGCGGTGTTGGTTTGCGTGGGAGTGTCATCAGATTGGACAAATCGACGTTTGAATCTTTGTTTACAAAATCACATACGTCCTTTTGAATAAGTACCCGAGAATTGTTTGTTTAAACTAAGTTGCAAATAAGTTGAATGTGTCTTCATGTTTAATTAAGCATCGTTCAACGTTTTGAAAACTCACATTTTTCTCCTGTGATGGTGCAATCAAGTAACAAGAAACCCGAGTACAAAACTTCATAATCGTATGGTTTTTATGGTGAGTCAACATGCAGTCCCTTCGAAGTGTTGAATGGTGCTGTGGTAGAGTGAAGGACTATCAATCACAAGATCCATAAATCGAATCCAGTTTTATATGTTTAGTTTATTTTTTTCCGACGTAGTATTGTGCAACGTTATTGCAATTTTACTGCAATCAAAGGATGTTTCCGTAGGCTCCACCTCTTGCGCTTTTTAGATTGCAAGAGTGTTTTTTTTTTCCAATTTCGTTTATTTGGTAGGCTCAGGCGTGTATAACACTTTACGGAGCCACGTTTCTTTGAGATATGTACAATCGACATAATCTTATTATTAAATTAGTAAGAGAGGGAAATAAGCCAACGTACTCGTGGTGACTCGAGGTTAGGTTTACAATGTTTAAGGATGGACGGGGATTAGGATTCGGGAATCAGGGAATCATCATAATCAAGGAATTTCAGCAGCTCATCCGGTCATTTGGCGTCGGGGACGATGTGGTGTGTCGTCGTGCTCGAAGAATGGTTTGAATGGGAGCATCTTCCGGACGGCCAGAGCTACGGCGCTCTACGGGACAAACAGACAGAGACAAAACAAAAAAAACTTTGAAGAAAAAAAAAAAACAAAAGTATTAGACTTTTATGTCAGAGGAACAAAGAAAACTATAAATGGCTTGCATATAGACCACATCACGATCCCCCAAAACACCTCTTATCTCCTGGAAGGGTTGTTTACCTCGGGCCACTAGGGTATCCAATAATTGCTCTCTGGAGACGTCGTTTTCCGAGCAGAACCAAACTACGTGATCGATGTCATCATAACCGGCTCCGCACCTACATAAGTTGCTATCGACAAGGTTTATTCTGTACAGATGTGCGTTTAGTGAATAGTGATTGGACATAAGTCTCGACATCACGCGAATGAAGCCTCGACTTAAGTCCTCACCTCTGAACCACGCTCGCCCAGAAACTTTTGAAGCTATAGAAAATAGCCACCGTCCAAGTTAGTTGTGTGTCCAATTTCTTTGCCAACTTTGAAGAGTACTCTGACGGACTAATGGGAAAAACTCGTTGCTCGAGAATTGTCTATCATAAACCTCACCTTCCTGTACGCCCACCTTTTGCCAGTGAGTCTGCCTTCTCATTGCCGTAGATTGAGCAGTGAGAAGGGACCCAAACAAAGGTAATCTTGAATGATCTTTTCGATCAAAACACGCATCTGCTCTCTTATGTTTGTAAGAAAGTAAGATGCGTGCTTAACAGGTTTCATCGACCGGAGTGCCTCGATAGAACTAAGACTATCCGAGAAGATGAAATAATGGTCTACGGGCTGATTGGAAATTATCCCCAAAGCGAAGTTAATTGCTGCCAGCTCAGCAACATAAACCGAACACGGTTCCTGAAGTTTTCGGAAGGTGGTTGAAGTTACATTGAAAACACCAAAGCCAGTGGATCCGTTAATGCGAGAACCATCAGTGAAATATCTGTTGTTGCAATTGACATGTTCATATTTTTCAGAAAAAATGGAGGGAATTGAAAGATTTCGAAGATGATCTGGTATTCCTTGAATAGCGTGTTTCATGGACAGATCGTATTCAATTGAGAAACTGTCATTGGTGAAGTCAACTCGAGGGGGAGTATAACATGGAAGACAAAGATCTGACGATATGTAGTTGAGATAAACTCTTAAGAATCTTGACCGATGAACCAGTTCAAGAATATTATCGAATTTGTGTAAGACAAGTGTGTTACTTGTTCCACATTTGATTAGTATTCTTAATGAGAGCTCCCAGTAACGGTGCTTTAAAGGAGTGACTCCAGCAAGCACCTCCAGGCTCATGTTATGCGTTGAATGCATACAGCCAAGGGCAATACGCAAACAACGATATTGAATTCGTTCCAATTTGATCAGGTGGCAATCAGCTGCTGAGAGGAAGCAGAAGGAGCCGTACTCTAAAACAGAGAGAATAGTCGTTCTATAGAGTTTGATGAGGTCTTCCGGGTGAGCACCCCACCATGTTCCGGAGATAGAACGTAGAAAATGGATCCTTTTCCGGCATTTCTCTATCAAATACTCAATATGAAGTCTCCAGGTGCATTTAGAATCAAACACGACCCCAAGGTATTTAGAAGATAAAGATTGGTTGATGTCATCATTCAACAGCTTTAGTTTCAGTTGAGCAGGGTACCGCTTCTTAGTAAACACAATCAACTGAGTTTTTGCGGTGAAAACTCGATCCCCAAATGTCTGGCCCAAAACAGTCAGATTATCTAGGGTACTTTTGTAATGGTCCTTGCAAGACAGCTGCACTTGGACCTCTTAGAGAGACCACGGCATCATCTGCAAGTTGTCTGAGCGTGCATTGTCCTTCCAAACAATTGTCAATATCTTTAACATAGAAATTATAAAGCAGTGACTTAAACATGATCCTTGGGGAAGGCCCATGTAGCTATTTCTGGAAGTTGTCAGAGTGCCGAGTGTGAAATTCATTTGTTTTTCTGACAACAAATTGTACAAGAAATTGTTCAAAATAACGGGTAATCCACTACTGTGCAGATTGTCTGACAGTACTTCTATGGAAACTGAATCAAAAGCGCCCTTAATATCCAAGAATACTGAAGCCAATTGCTCCTTGTGCGCAAAGGCCAGCTGAATATCTGAAGAGAGCAACGCTAGACAATCGTTTGTTCCTTTACCTTTTCGAAAACCAAACTGAGTATTTGACAGTAATGCATTTTGCTCGACCCAATGGTCGACTCTTGAAAGGATCATTTTTTCCAATAACTTTCTCATGCATGATAGCATGGCAATCGGTCGGTATGAATTGTGATTAGACGCTGGTTTCCCAGGCTTTTGAATAGCTATTACTTTGACCTGTCGCCATTCAGGTGGCACAATGTTGTACTCCATGAAACAGTTGTACAGGTCAAGTAATCGTCTTTTTGCGATATCTTGCAAGAGTGTTATATTTGATAGCACGAACGCAAAGATTGTTTCTATCCGAATAGTTACAACATAGTGAAATGTTCAGTAGTGAACTAATTGTGCTGCTTGGGTAATGTTTCAAGATACACAACTTCGTCTAGCACTTCCACGGCACGGCGATCGATCCCGATAATATCAATATCGTCCGCAAATCCCAGAAGCGTATGCGATCTTGTGATAATGGTAAGGCTTCTTTGCACACCAGCTCTTCTAATCGCTCCCTCAAGCGCTTTATTGAACACTTGATTCGAGATTGCATCACCCTGATTCAATCCATCTAAGGTAACAAATGATGTCGATATTTCATCCGCAACCCTTACGCTTAATTTCGTTTCACTGATTCGTACGCCACCTTGAAATCTATAAACAGATGATGTGTCTGCAAGTTGCACTCCCGGAATTTATCAAGGATTTGTCTCAGGGTAAACATTTGAAGCTGAAAGTCTTGCTAATAAAAACAAAACAAAAACATTTGATCCGTCGTTGATCGGCCCTCACGAAAACCTGCTTGGTATTCGTCGACGAAGCACTCTTCAAGTGGTCTCAATCTGTTGAACAGAATACGGGATATAATTTTGTACGCTAAATTAAGGAGGGTTATTCCTAGGCAATTGGCACCTTCCAGTCTGTGCCCTTTCTTAAAGAGAGGGCAAATGAGGCCGTTCAACCAGCTAGCAGGAATTTCCTCGTCTTCCTATATTTTCGACATAACATGGTGCAAAACTTCATAAAGCTGCTCACTGCCATGCTTAAGAAGTTCAGCTGGGAGCTGGTCCTTCCCCGCAGCCTTATTGTTTTTCAACTCTTTAACAGGTTTTTAATCTAATCTAGTGTAGGCGACTCCACAGTAGGGTGTCCCAAAAAATCGATGTTCGAAAAGTCATGGTGCTCAACCCTGAAATGAAAGATATACCTGTCTGGATGATTTTTGTAGAACAAACCGAATTTCTAAAAAAAAACCTTTAAAGGTCGCACCAGATCGATTTTTGAAAAATGAGCTTTTTTTAGGTCAAAAATCAAATATTTGGTCCTTTCACAATTGTTTTTCAGGGTCACCCATTCGTTTTATATTTTTTATTTTTCTGTGGATCTTTGCCCATATACTCCATGGATTAGTTTTTGATATTATACCTGTTTACAGTCTGCAGAACATTTTAAATATCGAAAAAAGCACATTTTTTTACTAATTTTCGAAGTTATTTCATCCTCACACAAAAAATATTTTTTTCTCGTTCAGAAAAACATGCATACTACAAAGAGCTATTTATAAGGAGTATTTTCATAAAAAAAAGATCCAAGAAATGTTGTTCTGGGGCTGAGATATTGCAGTTTTAGTAAATAGTCAAAAAGTGTACAAATTCGGTACTTTTTCTTTACATGTTATAATTTCATCAAGTTGCACGAATATTTTAATTTAAATTAAAAACAATTCAAAAGCAAATAAATGGAAATATTTTCTAGGTAACCTAGCTTTTATTTCCGATGGAGTTGGTTACCTGAATTACAGGATTTGGAGTATATGGATGGATCCAGTTATAAAATGATATCACACCCAACAGTTAATATGTAGCAATATACAAGGTAGGCTCGTAAGAAAAGTGACACGTCAAGAGTGATGAGACCGTAGAGCATCGCCTCAGTTCAGCTTGTGCGAAGATAATAGTAAGAACACATGTTTACGTTCAAGCTGAATGTTTACATACGTGCTGAGCTTGCCTTGTTTTTTGTATACCGTGAAAAGCATCCTATGATTGAATCAAAACTGATAAAGAGATCATAGTAAACCTGATTGCTTGTATATTGCTACATATTAACTGTTGGGTGTGATATCATTTTATAACTGGATCCATCCATATACTCCGACCAAATCCTGTAATTCAGGTAACCAACTCCATCGGAAATAAAAGCTATGTTACCTAGAAAATATTCCCATTTATTTGCTTTTGAATTGTTTTTAATTTAAATTAAAACATTCGCGCAACTTGAAGAAATTATAACATGTAAAGAAAAAGTACCGAATTTGTACACTTTTTGACTATTTACTAAAACTGCAATATCTCAGCCCCAGATTATTATTTCTTGGATCTTTTTTTATGAAAATACTCCTTATAAATAGCTATTTGTAGTATGCATGTTTTTCTGAACGAAAAAAAAAAATTTTTTGTGTGAGGATGAAATTACTTCGAAAATTAGTCAAAAAAATGTGCTTTTTCGGTATTTAAAAAGTTCTGCAGACTGTAAACAGGTATAATATCAAAAAGTAATCCATGGAGAATATGGGCAAAGATCCACAGAAAAATAAAAAAATATAAAACGAATGGGTGACCCTGAAAAAAATTGTGAAAGGACTCAATATTTGATTTTTGACCTAAAAAAAGCTCATTTTTCAAAAATCGATCTGGCGCGACCTGTAAACGATTTTTTAGAAATTCGGTTTGTTCTACAAAAATCATCCAGACAGGTATATCTTTCATTTCAGGGTTGAGCACCATGACTTTTCGAACATCGATTTTTTTTGGGACACCCTACTCCACAGCTTGTCTATCGTCGCTAATATTTATTCTGTTCATCAATGCACCGTCACTTCCACTTTCCAACAAAGTCTTGTTGCTTCCTCCTACCAGCCACTTCGGTTTTATTTGTCAGCAAATTCCCTTGTTGGTCGTTGCACATGACGGGAGATGGCGATATCTTTCTCCGCACGCCATTGACAGACGCATAAAACCTCGGCATATCGTTCTGCTCCATTTTTTTTCCTGTGCCTACCTTGATTCTTCAGATTCTTTCTTCTTCCTGCGGTGGGTTCGTTTTTCTGCTGCTCTTGCTTAATTCGGAAGACATTCACGTAAAAAACGGAGTTGGACTTCCAGAATTGATCCAGAAGAAATTGAATAAATAATTCTGGCTTTACCGAGGATCGCATATAAGATTTTCAGATTTTTTTAATCGAATTTAAGAATAAACTTTCAGTGGAACTTTCAAAGGAGTGGATTTTTCAAAGTATTTTATAAAAAAATCTACTGAATTTTCAATGAAACTCCTAAAAAAATACTCGTGAAATTTCTGATGCAACTCTTTGTATAATTTCCAAAGAAATCGCTAATGGAATTTACTTTTAAATTTCCAACGAAACGAACAGTGGCTTTTCCAAAACAATTTCTTATTGAATTTCTTGTGGAATTTTGTATAGTATTTTTCGGGACTTTTTCGAAAGAAATACTGACGAAATTTTCGAATGATTTTCCTAACGAATTTCTGAAGCAATCCTACATGAAATCTCCAAAGAAGTTAGCTTATTCAAACTTTTGGACAATTTGGCAATATTGGAACATCTCATGTGCGTGGAAACAGATCGTTTATCGGCTCATCATGCCGTAGATTTAATACTTTTTTTTTAACTTTTTAAACTCGAATTCTCTTTTCTCGTTCAGTTGCGCTGGATTGCGTGGTGGGTACAAATTAGCCCACCAGCGATCAAAGAAGCTTTTGTTTTTGTTTACAAAAACAGTTTTATCCTTTTGAAACATTGGTGCGAATTATGCTCTTCAATTTTTTTCTCTATTACTTGCGTCTCGTAGCCAAGCATATGAGATGTTGTAAGATCTTCAAATTGTCCTGGAGTTTGAAACAAATGGTCTACCGAGTCAACCACGGCTTCCACGATGTCCCAAGCCTTTCACTTGCGTCTCAAATCTAGGAATATGGGATGTTCCCAGATCTCCTAATTGTTCTGGAGTTTGAATCAACGCTGCTTCCATCAGTGTCGTTGAATTTCGTGGGAGAGCTCAAATGAGTCCACAAGCGATGTGAGAAATACTTGTTTTCAAAAACAGTACAGCCGTTTTGAAATGTTGAAGTCGAATTGAATCGATACAGCGGCTGGGACATCATAAAAGTCGTGATTAATTCGGTGGACTATTTGATTCAAACTCCAGAACAATTTGGAGATCTTACAATATCTGATATGCCTGGATTTGAGGATATACTTGGAGAACAAAATTGAGATGATACCGTGGCTGTGGACGTCATGTAGGCAATAGTTAACTCGATAGACCATTTGATTCAAGTTTCACGGCAACTTGGAGCTCTTAAAGCATCTCATACTCCTGGATTTGAGACGTAAGTGAAAGACAAATACTTGGAGGACATATTTGGGTTGAAACCGCGGTTGATTACATCACGGAAGACGCGATTAATTCGGTACACCAATCGATTGATTTGTTGATTGAGTGGATTCCTTAACGTCATGAGAACCCTTGTTGATTCGGTATACCATTTGATTCAAACTCCAGGGCAATTCGGAGACCCTGGAACGTCCTAAGATATTATTATTCAAATTCTTTGTATAGTTTACATTTAATTTCGAAATGTCACACCGTATACTGAATTGGGATGCTTAAAATTTGTTCTCATGTTTCAGACGATGTCTTCCATGTACTATATCAATAGTTCCGTCATGGATAGATATCATTTGTGGTCAGAAAAAAATATGTTAAGCTCTTTTAGTAAAATGTATTCAACCGTCTAAGACGAGTTAAATTCGTTCCTCTCAATTGTGAGGCTGTCTTCACTGTCTCGTACTTGTCTCGACTGAGTCGACACTGAAGACGGCCTCACAGTTGAGGTCGAAATACGTATCTGCAAAGATAACAAAACGTAGTAAAATTAAAAGGAAAGTACTAAACTCGTCTTAGACGGTCATTTGCGGTAATGATATATGAGTGTATCACCCAAATTGAATTTTTCGTAAACCGTTTACTGGCAGAGCTCTAGCAAAAAATTAAACACCCCTAGATACAATCTTTTGCAATTTCCAGAAACTAGATGAAATGGCTAAGATATTGGCGAAAAATTGATTGAATCGATAGAAAAACCACTTAAATATAGCCATTTGAAACACCTTTTTTTCTCCATAATACATGGTCTAATAACATTTTTATTTTTTTATAAAATCATTCGTGATTTCCGAGAGCCTCTCCGTAATAATGTAAAAATTGTATGTGCTGATGATGCTCAACATGCAACTACAAGGGTACCTAGTGACAAAAAAAGTGAAGAGCTCATTGGGTGCATACCCATTTAGACTTGGGGGATCTTTCTAAGCAAAAAATATTTTCTGGGAATCAAAATCTTGATTTGGAAAAGTATATGTCTTGATAAAAATGATTTTGAATTTTTCCAAATATAAAAGTGATCCACCGAAATCTGATTTAATTAGTTTTAACCGCTATTGTAGAGTAAAATAATTTTTCTTAAACATGGGAACATGGGTCAGACATGGAATAATTAAACTGCCCTACGATCATTTTATTTCAAATGCTAGACTGTATATTGAACAAACTACAACTAATGTGCCTAAATAAAATATTCAACTTCTTCCATTTGGTTGATGTTGTAAAGCATTATTCGTCGTATGTGCTTTTGAATTGTACCTTTCGTTCCTGAATGTTTAAAATAATTTCGAATTTTTTTAGCATTCAAGTGAGCCGTCCTTTTATACATGGTAAATATTTAACTAGCTAGTAGTTCCCACCAACCTCAGTGTTGCATGTTTTACCGGCACTTGGTCGACGGGTGGTCTCCACCATAAAAACGTCACCACGCTATGTTTATGCTTGTTACACCAGCATGGTAGAAATTGCTTTCTCTAATGAGCGCATGTAACATCGAAAATTCTGGTGCAACCGAAGTGCACTGAGCCGTAACCATATGAGTCCATGCCAAGGTTGGCTGCAGAAATTGGAGTAGGTAAATATTTTTGCTTCTACTATGCATTGGAAATGAGAGCCAGGCAAAAGTTTCTCTAGTGAAATGAAAGTATTTAAGCGGGTCTTTTGAGGACGAAACAAGTTTTTCACCCATCGAGCGAGAAAAAAGCGACTAAATTCAATTTGCTCGTGGGAAAGTTGAAAACAGTTTGAGAAAATGACATTGTGAACTGGACTGAATCTTCGTACCAGCTGAAAATTTGTTACTTTTATTGAAGTTTTCTTTATGGTTTGGGTCCATTGATTCTAGCCAGCTGACAACGCTTCGCGAAACAACTATTTGATCACAAAAAAACTAGTCTTCCACTGAAGTAGATCTCTGTACTTATTTTTATGCATAAAATTGTATTGTCATATTTAAAAATAAATTGTTGGGTCGTATACGCATAAGCTGAAAACGGCTAGATGGATTTCCTTCTTTCTTTTTGCAAATAGGTTTGCTATAATCACCGACGGGTTTATAGCATTTGTTCTCAGGTAAAAAACACGCGCAAATCATGACAATACGATTCATGAGGGAATTCTACATGGGTAAATCACATTGAGCATTCTCGTCTAATATTCAGGACAATGCCTGCCGCGTTAACTAGTGAATTAAGGAGACTGTTTCGTTTTCCATCCCACTTTCCATATATTTATCTCATCGCGAAAAAACACAGAAAAATGTAAAAATCTCATAAATGAGAAACGAATCGAATTCATTTTCATTGCTTCCTTTTTATAAGCTGTACACAGGAGCTATAAGATGAAGCCCAGGAGTTGTAACTATACAACTGTCAAAATCAACGGAATATAAATCATCCTAGAATAGTAAGCAGGTGGTTGATTAATCTAACTGGGATTGAGCTTATGCTTTCTGTAAATGTAATAGTTCAGCTTGGATTCTCTTGGATACCAAGATATCAAGACCATGGACATCAAGTTCTTTTTTTTAACTAATTTCATTCGCTAATTATTTATGCATTCATCTCTTAGACTAGGTGTTCCGTGTTTTCTTAACACTATTATCCTTATTTGCTATGTTACTACAGTCGCCTCTCCACATCTCGATATTGAAGGGACCATCGAGATAGGGAGAGATCGAGGAATGGAAGGAAAGTTGAGATGGGCACTAGATCGAAAAAAGCTCGTTGCTATGAAAAACGACAACAAAACAAAATGTCATCTCTTGTTGTTGGTATGTTTGTTATTGCCCAAAGATGGTCTAGTAGCCTAAAAATTGGATTATATCGACATAAGGAGAGAAAATCCTGAACAATATATCACCAGAACACATCGAGATAGAGAGATATCGAGATAGGGAGGTTATCGAGATGTAGAAAACCCAAATGTATGTGGATTGAAGGGACCGAGAAAACCATCGACATAGGGAGAGATATCGAGGTATAGAACATCGAGATGTAGAGAGTCGACTGTAATACATTTCAATTGCCTCTGACAATTAGGATTTTTCCTCTAGGAGCTAATCGTTGCAATAAAAGAGTACAACGATTTTAATCTAAAATTGGAAATTATTTTGTTGGACATTTGTTTCAATGTCTCAATATTAGAAGTTCTATGAAGTTCATTGGTACTATACCACGGAGGCAACTTCAGAATCATTTTCAAAATTTTATTTTAAATCCTCTGAAGTGAAGTTCTTTCTGGTATTGCAGCAACCAGCCCATAATGGCACAGCATGAGAGTTGAGAGTTGACGTAAAGTCAATGTCAACTTCTCTCCACGAACAGCCTAGATAGCCGTGTGGTGTCGGCAACTGGTTATCTGGCTAAGAATAACATTACGGATTGCCTGTTCCAGTGGTAAAAGTCCACCATACAGGTGACCCCTAATTTTCGGTGTGATGCGGCTTTATGCTTACCGTGCCTACGAATGAATGGTTAGGGGGGTCTAATAAGAACCTAACTGCAAACGGAGCCTGTGAAGCACCAGGGCCCCCTTCACAGTATTTTAGCCCTCGCTGCGCTAACCGGAGCTATGGCGTAGTTGACTTTTTACTTCTCCGAGATAATCGGCTACTCTTATTCAACTTCATCATGAGGTTAAATAAGAGTAGGGTTATGAATATGTGTTTTAATTAGTTTTCAACAAATTGTCACCTATATGGATTCGCATTATGCGTTTTATACAATGTGCTTTGTGTATGTTACCTATATGGATTCGCATTATGCTTTTTTTACAGTGTACTCTGTGTCTCGTCCTTGACGTTTGGCTTCGGCTACTCTTGTTCAATCTCAACGTGAGGTTAAATAAGAGTGGGGTTATGAATAAGTGTTTTACTTAGTTTTCAACAAATTGTCACCTATATGGATTCGCATTATGCGTTTTTCACAGTGTACTCTGTGACTCGTCTTTGACGTTCGGCTTTGGCTACTCTTGTTCATCCTCAACGTGAGTGTGGGATTTTGAATATGTGTTTTACTTAGTTTTTCAACAAACTTCCACCTATATGGATTCGCATTATGCATTTTTTTTTAACAATGTACTTTGTGTTCGTCACCTTTATGGATTCGCATTATGCGTTTTTCACAGTGTACTCTGTGTTTCGTTCTTGACGTTCGGGTTCGGCTACTCTTGTTCAATCTCAACGTGAGGTTCAATAAGAATGGGGTTATGAATATGTGTTTTACTTAGTTTTCAACAAATTGCCACCTATATGGATTCGCATTATGCGTTTTTTTTACAATGTACTTTGTGTATGTTACCTATATGGATTCGCATTAAGCGTTTTTCACAGTGTACTCTGTGTCTTGTCTTTGACGTTCGGCTTTGGCTACTCTTGTTCATCCCCAACGTGAGTGTGGGGTTATGAATATGTGTTTTACTTAGTTTTTCAACAAACTTCCACCTATATGGATTCGCATTATGCATTTTTTTTTTACAATGTACTTTGTGATTGTCACCTATATGGATTCGCATTATGCGTTTTTCACAGTGCACTCTGTGTTTCGTCTTTGACGTTCGTCCATTGTTACATCCTCTGTGTTTTTGTGACCTCTCTTTAGTCCCTAGCTGAATGCGTGTGAGTCTACATAATTGGCTTTCCTATAAATGGTTCCATTCTCCTTTCCAACTTCACTTCCTCTTCCTTTCCCCTTTTCACTTCCTTTTCCGTCAGGTAAATGATGAGAAAGGCCAGTGAAGGCGATGGCACAAATCTCCCAAATTGAGGGGAACGTGCCTCCTGAGCCGACGTTCTGATACCTGATACCTGATGGCACAGCATACAATATGGCTGGACTAAAAATTTGTTTATAAATCAAAAGTTTGTTCTTAAGACAAAGTTTTGATTTTCTGTTTATAAGTGGACATAGACACTTAATATATTTGTTACATTTTTTGTGACTTTTGAAAGTTAATGTTTGATCCAGCTGAAGTCCTAAATATTTAGCGTCGCTAGACCAATTAATTGCAATCCCATTCATAGTGACAATATATCTGCTTGAAGGTTTCAAATAAGAAGTTCTCGGCTTATGTGGGAAAATTATAAGCTGAGTTTTGGAAGCATTCAGGAAAGTTTTCCATTTTCGCAAGTAAGTGGAGAAAATATCCAACCTTTTTTGCAATCTACTACAAATGACACGAAGCACATGTGCACGAAGGCTTCGCCCTTTGGCTGAGAGGCCCGTGTCATCTGCAAACAAAGATTTTTGACACCCTGGTGGTAAATTAGGTAAGTCAGCTAAGTAAAAATGTTATACAATATGGGCCCCAGTATGCTGCCTTGGGGAACACCAGCTCTTACAGGTAATCTATCAGATTTAGAATTCTGATAGTTTACCTGCAGTGAGCGATCTGATAAATCATTTTGGGTCAGTTTATTATACAGAGGAAAATTAAAATTCATCAATTTTACAATCAAACCTTCATGCCAAACACTGTCGAATGCTTTCTCTATATCAACAAGTGCAACTCCAGTTGAAGATTTGTTGAGCCGAATTAAGTTCATAACTCTTAATAACTGATGGGTGCTTTGCTTATTGCTTATTGAAGTTTGCTTATTGAAGAAAGCAAATTGATTGGGCGATAACTCCAAGACTCAGTTGGATTTTTGTCCGGCTTCAAAATTGGAACAACTTTGGCGTTTTTCCATTTATCTGGAAAGTATGCCAATTGAAAACATTTTGTTAAATACATTAACCAAAAAGGATAAACAGCTCTCAGGAAGTTTTTTTGATAAGTATGTAGAAAATACCATCATCACCCGGGGCTTTCATATTTTTAAATTTCCTAGTAATAGATCTCACTTCATCCAAATTAGTTCCCAACGAAGGGCCAAAAACATTCTCTTGATTGAGAATGTCTTCGAAGCTCCGTGTAACCTGTTTCTCAATTGGACTAGTGAGACCTAGACTAAAATTATGGGCACTCTCGAACTGCTGAGCAAGTTTTTGAGCCTTTTCGCCATTTGTTAATAAAATTTTATTTCCCTGTTTAAGCGCTTGAATTGCCTTTTAAGGTTTTTTTAGGAATTTTCGTTAATTTTTAAAAGGGTTTCGAACTGGGATCCAACTTCGGGACATTATTCTCAAAGTTGGTATTTCTCAGAATAGTGAATCTCGCCAAATAACTTTCAACGCGGGATCGCGAGTTCTTTGGTATTGCCTTTGCCTGATGGTGATGGTCCCTTCAAACAGCTTTCCAAGGATTTTCTATTCCACTCCTCGATATTTCCATGAGTCGATGCTCCCTTTAATATCAACTTATGGAGGTTTGACTGTACCACTAATGAACCCACGATGATTGTTAGCAACCATTACCAGAACATATACTGTCTACAATATCTTTTCTCTGTGCCACTAGTAGCTGGAACCATATTTGAAACAGCAGTGCCGAACTGATGCTATTTATACCAGGAAATTCTTGAATTACTGGACGAACTATTTATTACCTCTTGCATGATACGTATTACATCGGTTAATTTCGAAATTGCTAAACAATTTCTTGGTTCCACTTCAAAAAATTTTCCAAGTACCTTCCCATTTCGATTGCATAAAACTGATTCAGCAGTACTACCATTCAGTAAAATGCATCAGTCTGTCAAACAACTAACACCAGTGTTGAACAGGTACGTGCGTAGTGTTGCCATCCCCTTTGTCAATGTTTCGCAGTATTAGAAAATTTTGGTATACATGAAGAAGTTGGATGGAAAAAATGTATTTGAAAGACATACGCTTGTTCCAGTTCAAATCGTCAGTTTGGCAACGCGTTTTTAAACGGAAAACAAGGCAACAAAGAAAACATAAATTAAAAGAAAAGTTTGGAAAAAAAGTTTATTTTAACGACTTATTATTCTATTTATTCAGACCAAGGCCGAAGTGGCCTGTGCGGTTATAAGAGTCTTCTCCATTCGGCTCAGTCCATGACTACACGTCGCCAACCACGCAGTCTACGGAGGGTCCGCAAGTAGGGATGAAACGATACCACTGAGGTATCCATACTTTTACTTTAAAGTAGTATCGTATAAAAGAATCAATACCACTAAAAATCGAATTAAAAGTATCGATACCTACTCATATCATATGAGTACTCATATATTTGAAGTAAAACTCAAAAACGATTGTTTTGTCACTGTCAAGTAGATATCCGTTATTTATGTTAACTAAAGAATTAGGCACATTTTATTACTATTTGTTCTTCGATACTTTAATCCACTTATCTCGAGAGTGTTTTAAAAGCTGTTAAACTTTATTTCACGTCAATCATTTAATATGTAAACCAATTGCATCTTTGATTATCAAATATATTTTTCGGTATTTTTAATTTATGTTCCTAAAGATGCGAATCTCCCTGATGCTATCCAGTTTGAGGAAATTTAAACCGATATAGGATTGAGTAAACTGACATTCGCATTATTTATTTTGAAAGCTTATATGTTGTGATTAACTATTTTAGTCTTAATAATAATTCAAAAAAAAATTAAATCAAATCGTTGTTAAATCAAAATAATGTTGTGTCCTATCAACCTCTAACACCCAGTATGATGCCAACTACTCAATTTCTTAGAAAAGATTACTTTGGATTTCATTAACATTTTTGAAAGAAATGTTTTACAATCTTGATCTCGTGGCCGTGCGGTTTGTGTCGCCGGTTATTAAATAATTTTAACTCAAATTTTTAGCGCGTGTGTTCTGTATATGATCGCATATTACTCTCTGTACTTTATATTATGTAAGTGTTCAGTCTGGGAAACAATTGGATGAAGACGGTGAAGTTGTTTTTTTTTCATCCTTTTTCATCCAGAAATCTATAAAATAAAGATTAGCTCACTTATATAAATTTCACTAATAGTATACCGCAATTAGCACATTTAATAAAGTTTAAATCGGGTATTCGATTAATTCAAGTACTTCAATTCGATACTTACTTGGTATCGGACATTAAAGTATCGATTCCAAAAGTACTTGGTATCGAATCAAAAGTATCGAGTATTTACTCGTATTTACTAGTATCGATTCATCCCTATCCGCAAGTCATCTTCCACCTGATCGATCCATCTTGCCCGATGCACACCTCGCCTTCTTGTGCCCGTCGAATTGCTGTCGAGAACCATTTTAACCGGGTTACTGTCTGACATTCTGGCTACGTGCCCAGCCCACCGCAGTTATCCGTTTTTCGCGTTGTGAACGATGGATGGTTCTCATAGCAGCTCATGCAACTCATGGTTCATTCGCCTCCTCCACGTACCGTCCGCCATCTGCACCCCACCATGGATGGTACGCAGCACTTTCCTTTCGAAAACTCCAAGTGAGCGTTGGTCTTCCACGAGCATCGTCCAGGTCTCGTGTCAGTATAGCGTTTTGTAGATTGTCAGTTTGGTACGGCGGCGAGCTCCATCCGATCGGAACGTCTTGCGGAGTCCGGAGTACGTACGATTTCCAGCCACAATGCGTCTCCGAATTTCTCTGCTGGTATCATTTTCTATTAATTTCGACTATAGTTTAATGATTCGGAGATGGCTTTTCAGTCTTGACAAAACCAAAACACTGTTATTTAATCTTGTCCAAAAAGGTATCATTTTCGGCAGTCACCAGTGAGCCCTAGTACACAAATTCTTCTACCGCCTCGATTTCGTCACCACCGATGCAAACTCGCGGTGGGTGGCTTAAATTGTCTTCTCTTGAACCTCTTCCTATCACGTTCTTCGTCTTCGACGTGTTGATGACTAGTCCGATCCGCTTAGCTTCCATCTTCAGTCTGATGTAGGCTTCCTCCATCTTCTCAATGTTACGTAGTCGGCGAAGCCAAATAGCTAGACGGATTTAATGAAAATTGTACCACTCGTGTTAATCCCTGCTCTTCGTATTACCCCTTCCAAAGCGATGTTGAATAGCAGACACGAAAGACCATCACCTTTCCGTAATCCTCTGCGGGTTTCGAAGGGACTCGAGAATGCCCCTGAAACTCGAACTACGCACATCACCCGATCCATCGTCGCCTTGATCAACCGTATCAGTTTATCCGGAAATCCGTGTTCGTGCATTAGCTGCCATAGCTGGTCCCAATCGATTGTATCATATGCGCTTTGAAGTCGATGAATAGATGATGTGGGCACGTTGTATTCGCGCCATCTTCGTCTGCCACATCGCCATTCAGGTGTTCTTCGTAATGCAGCCGCCACCTTTGGATCACCTCATGCTCGTTTGTAAAAAGGTTCCCGTTTATGTCCTTACACATATCGGGCTGTGCCACATGGCCCTTACGTGAACGGTTCAACTTCTCATAGAACTTTCGTGTGTTATTAGCGCGATACAGTTATTCCGTCTCTTCACGGTCTCGATCTTCCTCCAGAAAATCGAGTTTTGACTGTTCCGCGTCCGTTTATATCGTGCCTCGTTCGCCCTCGTGCGGTGTTGCAGCAGTCTCTTCCACTAACTGCTCACATTCGCCGTCATACCAGTCGTTTCTCTGATCCGGTGGCACCGTGCTACCAATGGCGGAGCAAAGATCTCTCCAGCCATCTTCAAGAGACGCTGCGCCTAGCTGCTCTTCCGTTGGGAGTGCCACTTCCAGCTGCTGCGCGTATCCTTGGGCTAGTCTACCGTCTTGTAGCCGCCCAATGTTAAGCCGTGACGTCCGACTTCGACGCGTGTTGTACACCGTCGAGAGTTTTGAGCGCAAGCACACTGCAACGAGGTAGTGGTCGGATTCAATATTCGCACTGCGGTAAGATGTCGGAGAAGAATTTACCGTCGATTAGAACGTGATCGAGTTGGTTTTCCGTTTCTTGATTAGGTGATTTCCATGTGGCCTTGTGGATATTTTTGCGGAGAAAGAAGGTGCTTCGGACTACCATTCCGCGAATTTTATGCACCGTTGGCCGTTATTATTCGATACGATGTGCAGACTATCCGGTCCGATTACCGGTCTATACATTTCCTCCCTTCCTACCTGTGCGTTCATGTCGCCGATGACGATTTTGACGTCCCGCAGTGGGCATCCATCGTATGTTTGTTTCAGCTGTGCGTAGAACGCTTCTTTCTCGTCGTCGGGTCTCCCTTCGTGTGGGCAGTGCACGTTGATGATGCTATAGTTGAAGAAACGTCCTTTTATCCTCAGCTTGCACATCGTTGCGTTGAATCCAGACGGCTTATTGGGCCTGCGCAACGCAAACCTCCTGTCTCGTCGGAGGGCTGTCGTGTCAGGTATATTTTGTGTCCCATTTTAACGACTTCCAGGGGCTCATTTTCGAATTATTCTTTGATTCAGAAAAGGATATTCCTTTAATTTAGTGCGTAGTGGCTATTGATGGTAAAAAAAAAGTGTAGTGGCAATGTTACGTGCGTTTGCCAGCAGTGGGAGCTGTTGGATTTTTCTTAGTTGTACGGATAAGGTAGGCAATGTTGCAAATGTACTGAATCGGGATCAGAGACCAACTGCCGTGGAGCTGCTGGTTAAGATTCATCTGCGTGTTACTAGCCCAGCGTTTTCTTATTGCCACCACCGGAAGCACAAGTATGTAGGTCCACCTATAACATGGTTATGGTTTTGCTTCCTACTGGCACAAACAAGACACTTGGGTCTTGGCAGGTCAGCGACTTGTGTCCTTCCTCCCCGCAATGCCACTAACGGTAGCTCCGATTCGGTACCTTACAGTTCCAGTATTTATGGCCAGATTCGACGCACCTCAAAGTCATTGCAACCAAAGTTGGCTAAAATATGCTCACGGGGCATACACCCACCCGATCTGAAGCTGCCACCAAAATGTTTTCGGTTTTCGCGATCGGTAACTTGAACCAAACTACCTATGTGCCAGAAGGTCCACCTCTAAGAACTATACTTTAACCGTACAAATGAGGTCATCTATCTCCGTGACCTCGTCCAGTTGTTTACATTATAGAACTAGTTCGATTCTCTGCGGTCTTATCGACTCCCTCACCCGCAGCCTCCTGGGACAGCTTTTAGTGAGCTCTACGCTCGGTTGCGCTATACGCTTCAGCGGAAGGTTCAGTTCCCCAGCCCTTGAGCGTTGGACGCTGAACACGACCTCACATGGGCTTCATGACTTCGACGTGCCGTTCTTTATATGTTTTTTTTTTATCAAAAAGGCTTCGCATTTCTCCCTCAGTTTTCCAATGTCCACCGTCCTCTTTGCTTCGCTTACAAGTTGGCATGGATCTTCGGACCACTGATAAACTGTCACATACTGGCTGGTTTGCAGCCTGGGCCACACCGAACTCCGCACCGACCAAAAGCTGTTCACGTCGTTTAGCTTTAAGGCGTGCCTTCCCTTCCGGATGCTTGGAACACGTGGCAGTCCGCCTTTCGTCGTCAAGGGAAATCAATCGCATTTTATGGCATTCTCATACCACCCTGGAAGGAGAAGGTTTCGGTCTGGGAACCGTTCTCGACTTGAATAGACCTATCAGAAGGATCTGTTTCAGTTTCTCGTTGATATAAGTTCATCCGCATCGTAAGGCCTGGCTAGCAGCACTTCTAATGATGCTAATGCCTTTACACCTACATGGATACCTGGATGGACACAGCGTCAATACACCAATACCTGACATATTGAAGAGCTCCATTATCGTTGGTCTTGGGCGATGCTCCTCCAGTTTCTCCGAACGTTCAAGGTTTCCAGGTCCAATTCCACTTCAAACAGCCAGCTTGTTCGTGCCCTTCCTAAAAGCTACCGGCATCCTTCCCGGTTCATTGTTGAATACTGCTTTCCCTATTATTTCATCCGACATTCGCACTACATGACCAACCCACTGGAGTCTACCGTACTTCATTCAATTCACAATATTGTTTTCTTTGTAAACTTGATTCAGAACCAATTCGATTTTGACAACAATGCTAAGCCAATCGATTTTGACAACATTCGATTTGGGTAAGACGATTTTTTTTTGAATTTCTCTTTATTTTGAATTTGCCTAAAAATCACGTAAATTGCATAACCAGCCTAATAAACTGGATAGATACCAAAACCAGCGTAAAATAACGCATAAAATCCAATGCGTAGACTCTAAAAAAATGTCACAGTGTGTTTAGTGTCACAATAAGTGAATAAATGTGAAGTATCATGAGAAAACAAAATCCATTCGATTTTTGTAACATAAACGTTCAGAACGTATTGCCAAAATCGAATAGGGTCTGTACATCATTTTCTAGGTGTCTGTCGAGTGTTGTAAGTAGTACTTTTTGCTCTTAAACCCCGAAAACTCCCGGTCTACCTTTTTAAACGTCCACACTTCATGACCATGAAAGGCTACTGGTAGAATAGCAAACATAATATGTTTGAACATTTTACCAAATAATACAAGAAACAATACGATGTACATGATAGCCAGGTTCTGATTTTTGATGAAAACCACGGTATTATGTGATGCGCGGAATTAGGGCAGGTCACGGTATATATATATAAAAATAAATATAATAATATTTATTTAACAAATCTCGATCATTCTTAATGATTCAAATTTGGGTAATAAATTATCTATAAATCTTTTTCATGATGTTTTAAGTGATAATCTTCTTCTTTCATTTACATTTCATGTAAAGTTTCCACTAAATAACAAAATATTAAATTAAAATGTATTATAAACTTGTCAGGAAAACCACTCTAAAGCAAACATTTCGTTTAACATCAGAATTAATCTATCTTTTCATAATTTCATCAATTGATAAGTTTATTTAAAAAAAAATCCATGATATTAGCATTACATACCTGTAATTGTTTCCAGCGCAGAAGTCAAAATAATCCTCAGAACCTCAAATTTCTCAAATGTTTCACTTAATGCAAACACACATCATATTCTTCCTTAACCACTTTTCACTGGTAATGCATTTCGAACTGCTCCACGATTCACTAATAACAAATTATTCTTCACAACAATCCAATACTCTGTGCTGCATTCACTTCCTCCAGAAGCGAGCTCTATCAAATTGGTAAACTATTGGGCAACGAACGCAATCGGCTGTCACTCCAACTTATAATCAATAATCTATTTGCCTTACAAATTTCCATTTAACCATAAATTTACTCCCAAACACATCGCTTCGTTTTCGCACTGTTTCAGAGCACCAACCCCATTAGTGTAAACACGAACAGATGCCGTAAAAATTAATTAGCCCTCTGATACCACTTTTTCCTGGTCGTCAATCATCGCTCCACCATTCACCCGATAGCTGTTACTTCTGATAATACGTTCGTAATGGCTTTCCTAATTTCCCAACTCACAAACGTTACTCCACTATTGGACTGTCCCAAATTGTCCACCACACCGGCCAATTTTGACTCCTTTACCAACCACTAATTTTATTCCTTTTATTAGCAATCGAAACCGTAATCAACACCGTGACTAAGTGAATCAGAGCAACCGATGAGGCGCCCTTGTCTAGAGGGACAACCCGCAACTTATCATTCCATCCCGATCCTACCTCCAGACGTCCATCCCATGTACACATCCGCACAAAGTCTACGGCTTAAAATCCCACCGGGAGTTCAACACGTCTCGAGCGAATATCCTCAATGCTTTCCACACCGAAGGCTCCGCTGCAAATCCGTGCGGAAATCCGAAAGCACACCAACGAGTTTCCACCAATTGGCTGCGTCGTCGTTGCCTTGAACCGAAGAGCTTCACAGCTGAGCGCCAACTGACTCCAACTCCGGACCCGGTGGCACAGTTTCCCATCGACGTTGCTGTGTTTTCCACCGTTTTTCCTGCTGCTTTAAACTCTGCCGCCAGAGACGCCAGTGGTCGTCGTCATCATCGTCGGCGCCATCATCGTCATCATTGTCCTGAACTACGGGCGGGAAAAGGAGAAAGATGCGTTCGCTCCTAAATTTAGTCCAGATTCCCGACAACAGATTGGGAGAGGATTCCCGGCATACTCGTCGTGCAACAGACGTGTGGTATTTATTGTGATGGAAATCCTGGTGGTTGGTACATGATAAATCAGATGTTTTGGATTGTTTCATGGAAAGTGATTATTCCGGCAGTAAACTATATTGCACTTTGGTACACCACTGGAAAACTAGAAAATAACAAAAATCATATTTCATTCGCATCGTAATTTTTATGTAGAGGGAGATCCCCCAGCGCCAGACACCTCCTAATACCGGAATGAATACCTTCCGACACTTTTTGTAGTACAAAAGAAGCTATTTGAAAACTCTTTACCTGCACGATCCCAAAATTGTAAGTTTTTTTCCTCAATATCTGAGATTGGAAAAAATATTACTAAAATTTGACGGCTTTAGTTTATTTCAGAAGGTTGCAATCAACAATATTAAAATCAATTACATCCTATCTGATTATGTGATGATAAATTTTAGTCATAATTTGTATAATGATCTTGATTTATTAGATTTCTTCTTCTTCTTCTATGGCTCAACATTCCAACTGGAACTTGGCCTGCTGTTAAACTAAGTATTCTATTAGCATTTCCTCAGTTAATAATTGAAAGCTTTTCTATTCCCGCCGTTGCTTGAGTATGTATCTTGTGTGGCAAGTACAATGAATACACTATGCCCAGGGTGTAGAGAAAGTTTCCAACCCGAAAACATCCGACCGAGAATCGAACCCGCCATCTCCGGATTGGCAATCCTACGCCTTTGCCCGCAAGGCTACTGGAGACCCCAATTTAACCCTAATGATTTATTAAATACTTACTTGATGGGCTACAGCCTACAGCTCTTCGATGAACCTACGCCGAATGGAGTATCCTTCTCCACTGGACTCGATCCTGGGCCAATCGCTTCCAGTCGCCCTGAACGTTGAGCGCCCTCATGACCTCTTCAACTGCAGAAAGCCATCGCCAGAAAGGGGCGTCCACGAAGCCTGCGGCCTCTTCCGGGTTCTCTACTAAATATTATCTTCGCTTGACGATATTCCGGAATACGAACAACGTCACCAGCCCACCGTAGTCTGCCGTGTTGAATGAACTGCATATGGATATTATCAGCCCTTTATACACCTGGTACAACTCGTGATTCATGCGACGACGCCAGATACCGTTCTCCTATTTACCGCCGAGTATTGTCCGCAGCACTTTACGCTCAAACACTCCGAAAGCTCTCACATCAGCCTTTAACGTCCATATTTCATGGCCGTATAAAGCCACCGGAAGAATCATAGTAGTATACAGCGCGAGTTTTGTTTTCGCTTGCAGACTACGGGACTCAAGCTGGTTACGAAGTCCGTAATAGGCCCTATTTGCAGCTGCAGTATGCCTTTTCACCTCGCAGGTAACATCATTATCGCACTTCACTAATGTTCCAAGATACATAAATTCTTCTACCACTTCAAACTTTTCACCATCCAACACCATTTCGCTACCACCACCACTAATGAACCCACATTGATTGCCAGCGACCATATACTTCGTTTTGCTGGTATTGATTGTGACTCCAATCCTCTTAAAAGGCACAACAGCCTCTTCCACGACACGGCGATCAATCCCGAATTTCTAAAGAAATAAAAAGTCCTAAATCATACTAATTTGAAAATACTATTGGCTCATTTTCCAACAAAAAAGTCAACATCATTAGAATATGTATTTTGTTAATTTTTAAAGTGTTTTCTGAGGCTAATGTGAATTCTTTTGAATCTTGAAATTTATTATGAATTTTAATAGTTAGAATCTAGAAAACCTTCTACATATTCTTTTTTCCAATCTCACAATATTTATCGGAACCTAAGATCTAAGACAAGCTAAGTGAAAATAAAAAAGAAGCTCGCAAATGAGTTTGAAAATTATCGGGTTTGAAGCCAAAAAATATTTTGCTGGATCAGGATGATCACAAAGTTTTTACTACTTTCGGATTTTCAATGCAGCCGGTGGATGGTTCCGCTACATTCAGCTTTTGTGGTACCGTAGAATACATGACTACGAAAGTGGTGAACCAGAAGGGGCACACATTCGCTGCCACATTCGGTTGTTTGGAGTTCTTATGTTTGAGATAAGTCAATTTTTTTTCATTTAATTGAAAATCAAACTGTACATGCCGGAGAATCAGAGCCCGAAGGGGCAGAGATTACTGCGTGCCCGGTTCAAACTGAACCTTCAGAACCGGTAAAAGGTTGGCTTTAACGGAATCGACAACGTCAAAAAGGGAGAGTTCTTTGCAAACGTCGACTGGCACGCATTCAAGCGCTAGGCAGTGCGTACACCCTTATTTCTTATTATGCATCTCGAGAAAATATAGAATACTGCGGCGTCCTGCTGGCTGCTTCTCAGGCAATCGCAACAGTCACTAAACACGACAGAGTCAATAGAAATCTTACCCATCGTATGCACTTGTCATGATAAACACTCTTCAAGTACTCAGTGACTCCGGTTGCCTCTCACTAATACAATCGAGTACTGCTGTCATTTGGCGAAAAGCACGTGGTTTTGTTTTGAGAGGGAAATTTTTCCCTATCTTTTAACCCGGCGGCTATCTTGACGTGTACCTTCGCAGTCGAGCCTGCGAGAGTAAGACCGCCGCGAAAGTCTAGAAAAAGATAAGGGCGACAATATTTCCGGCCATGTCACGGGACGATGCGTACTACTTCGATTCCGAACTCCGAGTACATCAATAAATCGCCAAAGAATTCACCAGGATACCGGTCTTCCTGGTGCGAGTGCGAACGCCCACGAGATTTTCCGTCAGATAAGCTATAGCGCCGGGCTGTTAGAAGACGATACGCCGATGGTTTTATGAATCAACAACCGGAATCGAGATCACCATAGTTAATTATGAAAGGCTTTAATTTAAAATAAATTTGAAGCGGTTAGCAATATTAAAATTCACATTATGATAGGTAGACATAATAGGTTTTAGTTGAAAGCTGAGATGTTAAAAGTGCTTCATTTGAGATAGGAAAACAAAAAACTCAAAGGTGCAGTCCAATCGGGTTGTACGCAAAGGTGACGTAGGACTACGCAGCTATTCAAAATTGATGGTATTTGCCATAATACTTTGTGTCGTTTTATTAACATTTAGCAAACTGCTCGGAGGCCAACTGAATCAAGAGCTCGAATAGTTGTTTCCAGTTGAATGGACTTTGAGTCTTTAACCGTGGAATTAAAATGACGGGGACACCACAATCCTTACTTTGCCAAGTACGCTTACATCGCGGGCGAAAACCAAACGTTGCAAATAAATATATTTGCGTTTGGTTTCACGCCCCTTCTGATTCTGCTTATTTCTCCTTTATTTTGGCCATTTTTGAGGATGATGGCCTCCAAAAAGGTCTTTATACAAAAGAAGGTAGATCCGACAATCCGATATGAACTTTCTTCAGGGTGCAAAACTCAATCGTAATTAGCGGTGGAGGGAGATGATGCAATTAATTTGAACGGATGGATTCATTAACAGTAACCAAGCTACCACGCTAAACACGATGCCGCCGAAACAATCCATTTTCGCAATTAACTCTTTCTCTCCATAAAATGCTGATCCTGAGAAGAACCAATTTTCTTTTCCCAATGCGTCTTTCCAATAACTAACTGCATCCAAACGCTTTTTAGCACCTTGCGTTGAAATTGTCCGACCGCTACTTGATGATTTTTCGCTAAGCCTCCACCATTTGGAATAAGTTTTCAGCATTGCCACTGCTACCCACGTCTTCGTGCTGCTGTGTCCACTCCGCTGCATCAAATTTCCTCGATCCCGATCAAAATGGTTCTCGCGCGCCGGATAGCAGCTTTCTTGTATTCAATAAATTAAGCCCGTTAGCCCCGCCCCTTTGTGATCTGTATGGGTGTAAATATAATGTGCACTCAAAACGATTAATGAAGGGGCGGGGCTTATGGAATTTCTTCATAAGATATAAGGAAGCTGCTTTTCAACGCTCATTCCAGTTCGAGACAGAAACACGTACGGACGTGTTTTTTGCTCGCGCATTTTTTCAAAGTGTTTTTTTCTCGTTCATTCGCTGTTTACGTTTTCACTTGTTGCGCTGGCGTTATTTTCTCCCGGACCTGTCATGGGAGACTCGGTGGCCAATTCGGTCGCTGGAAAAGTGCCTAAGCGCACTGCTCTTGGAGGCGCGGGTAACCCCTCCAAGCAGCTTTTGCAGAGCAACGTGTTCTCTCCGTTGCCACTTGATGACGCCGGCAATCCGCCGAAAAGAGGAAGAAGCAGCAATCGCAGCTGCCGCAGGTGCAACCGGAGCGGAAGGAGAAGTGCCCGCCCGTGTTTGTCAAGGGCGATCCACCGGATTTGCGCCCAAAAATTCGCCAGTTGATCGCTAAATTGCTGAAATATACTTTTCGGCTCTGCAGCGAGGGCGTGAAAGTGATGCCGGCAAACAAGGGCCATCATCAATCCGTCGTGGAGTTCCTCGAGGTCCACAAGTATGAGTACTACACTCATGACCACCCCGGCACAAAGCCGCTTAAGGCTTTGCTGCGAGGACTCCACGATATGAAGGAAGAGGAGCTAAAAGCTGAGCTCGAAAGTTGCGGGTTGAAGCCAGTGGCCGTGCACAAGATCGCTCGCCACGACAAGATGACAAGATCTGACGCACGGCTCCACCACGTGGAAGGACTTGAAGCTGGTCGGCGTTATAAATTACACCGTCGTTGACTGGGAGCGATATCGGCAAGTGCACCGCAACGTCACGCAGTGCACCAACTGCTTCAATTTCGAGCACGGCACCAGGAACTGCCGCATGAAGCCGCGCTGCAACAAGTGTGGCGAACCCCATCTGACTGATGAGTGCGACAAAATGGAGTTGGCTAATCCCAAGTGCGCCAACTGTGGCGACAAACATCGGGCCACCACAAAGGGCTGCCCAAAGCGAGCCGAGTTCCTGGAAATCCGGAAGAAGGTTTCCACCAGGATCATGCCGACGAAGAACCGTGTTCCTGTAATCAACGAGGTGAACTTTCCAGTCATCCCGGCTCCCCGTCGTGTGATTCCAATACTATCACCGCTACAGCCGCACAAGCGACTGGCAGCGGCAGCTGCATCGGTCCAAGTTCCAAAATCGTCGGCACCATCCACCAGCGAATGGCCCCGCTCCTCCCTCCTGGGTTCCATCGGCAGTTGGAGAACGAAGCCGTCCCACCGGAAGAATCTGCTCCGCTGTACACCCGGAGCAACTGATGCCGATCTTCGCGCAGCTCGCCACTCGGCTGCGCGGCTGCAAAACCCGCTTCGACCAGGTCTTCACTCTTGGTATGTTCATCATCGAAAATGGCTGCTAGGGTGAGCCTGGTCAACTGGAACGCTTGCTCGCTCAAGAGCAAAATAATTGAGCTGAAGGATTTCCTTGAGGAGAAGAAAATAGACGTGGCGTTCATCACCGAAACGCACCTAAAACCGGAGGTGAACATCAACATCCCGGACTTCCGCATCGTGCGACTCGACCGGCCGACCAGGGGAGGTGGTGTGGCCATCGCTCTTCGCTACAACATCAACTGTCGTCTGCTTCCAAGCTTCCAGCTCAGTGTCATCGAGGCCATCGGTGTCGAAATCACCACTTCGGTCGGCACAATCGCGCTCATCGCGGCGTACTGTCCAACGCAAGCCAAAGCCGGTGATGGATCATCGGCTGCCCTTCGAAGGGACATCGTCAAGCTGACACGGAAGTAAGGCCAGTATATCATTGCCGGCGACTTGAATGCCAAACATCAAGCCTGGGGCAACAGTCGCGGCCACTACACGATCTTGAGCCCGGATTCCCCCACTCGGCTGAGTCGGTCCGGTGCCCACGCAACGCTCGACCTCTACATAATAAACCTGTGTTACCACGTCTCGCAGCCGGTTGTATACCAGGAGCTCAGTTCGGATCACTATCCGGTGGTGGTGGAAGTGGGCTCCTCGGTCAATCGGCACCAGCAGTTCCGGCGGAACTACCACCGAGTGAACTGGCAGCGGTTCCAGCAGTGCGTCGATAACACCGTCGATTACGAGGTGCGTCCGGAGACGCCTGAAAGTATCGACCGCCAGCTGTGCGCCATCGAAGAGGCAATCTCGGTGGCCAGAGAGCAGCATGTCCCGATGGCTCGGCAGGTAAGCAACTCCTTAAACATCGATACACTCACCAAAGATTTGATTCGATTGCGGAATGTCACTCGCAGGCAGTTTCAGCGTACTGGACTGCCTGAGCTTAAGGCACGCTACGCTGACGAATTTACGGCCTATATCAAATCGTCGAAGAACATGAAGGCCCCAGGCTTCGACAGCATCCTGAATCTCGAGCTCAAACACATGAGTGCTCCGTTCTTCGAGCACCTCTCGCTGATCTTTAATCAGTGTCTCCGGCTCAGCTACTTCCCATCGTCCTGGAAGTCAGCGAAAGTCATCCCCATCCGGAAGCCTGGGAAGGATCCTTCCTCCCCCAAAAGTTATCGACCCATCAGCCTTCTCTCAGGGTTATCCAAGCTATTCTAAAAAGCTATTCATCACCGGTTACTTAAGTCTGCCGAAAATCTCAACAACTTGCTCGAGGAACAGTTTGGTTTCCGACGCGGTCGGTCAACTGTACACCAACTGACTCGAGTTACCAACGTCCTCAGACGGAACAAGTTTGTGTTAAAAACATCCGCCATGGCCTTACTCGATGTCGAGAAGGCATTTGACAATGTACGGCATGATGGTCTGGTGTACAAACTACATCGCTACAAACTTCCCAGCCGCCTGGTGAAAATTATCAATAATTACCTGTTGGCAAGTACATTCCGGGTCTCAATCAGCGGAGCGAGTTCCAATGCGCACAACATCGTCGCAGGCGTCCCCCAGGGCAGTATCCTCGGGCCCCTGCTTTTCAATCTGTTCACCTCCGACATGCCAGAACCTCCAGAAGGCGGCATTCTGTCTCTGTTCGCAGATGACACATCCATCGTCTACAACGGTAGAGTGATCAGAGCGCTAGTGGCAAAACTCCAACGAGGCCTGGATGCCCTGACAGAGTACCTCACCAGCTGGAAGATCTGTATCAACGCGGCGAAGACCCAGGTCATCATTTTCCCCCACTCCAAATCCCCTAAACTTGTTCCGCCTGGTGACTGTAAAATCATCCTCAATGGCACGACTGTGGAATGGGCCAATGAGGCCGACTACCTTGGCTTGACCCTCGACAGCAAGCTTATTTTCAGGCAACAGGTTGACAAAACGGTGACAAAGTGTAACGTCTTGTTGATACTACTGTACCCTTTGATCAACCGCCGGTCGTCATTGTCCCTGAAAAATAAACTTGCTGTCTACAAGCAAATCATCCTCCCTGTGATCAAATATGGCATGCCGGTCTGGGAGAGCTGCGGTAAAACCCACCACCTCAAACTTCAACGGGTCCAAAACAAATTCCTGAGGATGATCCTCAACACCCATCCCAGGACAAGAACATCCGAGGTCCACCGTCTGGCCGGAATAAAAACCTTACATGAACGCTTTGGTGAGTGTAAAGAAAAGTTTAGGGTCCGTTGCTTGTACTCGGACCAAGAAGCGCTTAGGGCGCTAGTTCCAATCTAGGTTATCAAATTTTTATTGTAAATATTAGTGTACATAGTAGTTAGGTTATCAAATTTTAAAGAACACAATAGCGCCTCCTGAAGACCGTCATGATACATTATATTTTAAAAATTAAGTAAAAACATAATAATAAGAATATTAATAACAATAATTGAAATTGAAGTTGGAGGGCCAAGCCGGCCGATCACTGTACATGTTAAAAATGATTGTAGAACAAAAAATGTTTTAAATAAAGAAGAATTTTACTACTACTTTACTTACTACTGCTTTTCAACGCTCGCGAGCCATTTTGATCGAAATTCTGCAGCAGACAACGGACAGTTCGGAGAATGACAAATTCTAAGAATCCTATGAAATTTTCTCGCAAGATTCTGAATTTGGTTATGAGATGTTGTTTATCTTTGATGCATATTGTTGCGAGGAATAACAGCAGAAATTTGACTCAATACGAAGTTTCTTCATATTACAAAACATTATCTCTTGGCATCTGTCTGTCCGAGCGACGTTCACCGACGGGTGGTTGCTGAAGATAGTTTCCACTGAGGTGGCGTCTTCATTGATTTTATACAAAAGCCTAAAATAGTAGTGGGTACAAAAGAAGGTTGATCAGACTATCCAAAATAAACTATCTTCAAAGTGCAAAGCTCAATCGTAAATAGCGAATTTGATAGCGCGTCGGAGGGAGATGATGCAGTAAATTTTAATGGATGGAATCACTAACAGCATGCAAGCTACCACGCCTAACCCGATGCCACCGAAACAGTCCACTTTCGCAATTAACTCTTTCTTTCCATAAAATGTTGGCCCTGAGAAGAACAATTTTCTTTTCCCAATGCTCCTTTCCAACTAACTGACACCACAATTTGTACAATGCTATTTTTATGGTCAACCCTTTCTTCATATAAAATTAGGCTGACCATACGTACCGTATTTAACGGGACAGTCCCGTTTTTTAGACCTTATTGTGCTGTCCCGTCGTAATCTAAAAAAAAACATCAGTTTGTTCCGTTTTTTCATTGATTCTTCCAAAGAGCTCCAAAATATTGTTCGAACAAATTCAATATTTTAGGCAGTTAGATTCCAACCAAATACAGAGAAAAAGGACGAAACCCATAAAAAATGTGTGAGATGTTATGTAGGGAGTGAGTGCTAGTAATGGACCCCTTGACGACTTAAATTTGCTTCAGTCGTTCCGTTAGAGCGAGCTTCTTGATAAATTGTAATGCTGCTGCACCAGGTGACAAGCAATAGGTACCAGCAACGTGTTTCGCAACTAGCCAAAACATTCATTTTAACTACTAAAGCAAGCATTTCAAAATGATATTGCTAGCATGCCTATTATGGCCACCCCCGGGTCCAACGTCGTCGGGTTTGTTTAATCGTCCTCCCATTTGATTTACATGTTCCATTCCCACATGTTCCTGATGCCTATTAAGGACCCCCCCCCTCTTGTGTGCTAGTAATGGACCCTTTAGTGCATGTGCATTTCTTCTTCTTCTTATTGCCATTACATGCGAGCCGCCTCGCAGCTTAGTGTTCATTAAGCACTTCCACAGTTATTAACTGCGAGGTTTCTTAGTCAAGTTACCATTTTTGCATTCGTATATCATGAGGCTAACACGATGATACTTTTATGCCCATGGAAGTCGAGACAATTTCCAATCCGAAAATTGTCTAGACCGGCACCGGGAATCGAACCCAGCCACCCTCAGCATGGTCTTGCTTTGTAGCCGCGTGTCTTACCGCACGGCTAAGGAGCGCCCCTGCATTTACAAATTAGCTAATTTAACTAAGTTCCTGCTTCCCAGTCCAAAACAAATGTATGGAACTGCTGTCCTGTTACATGAAGTAACTCCTTCCGACGGAAGTTTGCAGAAAATAGTCGATTTCAGTGTTTAATTTGGGGTTTTGTTCAAAGGGTCTATTATACGCACGGGGTCCATTAATAGCACTCACTTCCTAATTAGTGTTGCTTTTAAAAGAATGCTATCTATGCCGTTATGTATTTTCCATGGATCGACTTTTCTTAAGGTTTTTAACAGTTAATGAACAAGAAGTATTTCTACGGGAGATTTTTTCATATAGCTTAATTTCAATTACTTTTTTATGCTTATTCCGAAGACATTAAAGTTTGGCCAATTTCATCAGTGGATTGAACGGAACCGGTATCTTGGTAGGCAAGTATATTCTGAAAGTCAGGTCACGCCTCAAAGTCAATAAAATGAAGCGCAGGGACTGACATTCTAATTTCCAAATAAGGTTCATTTCCAATTTGTTTTTGAATCTTGCGAAGCACGTAATTCTATTTTTTTCCAAATCTGATTCTCCACATATGTTTCAATCGTTTGATTCTTTTCGGAACATTAAGAATCAATCAAAGTCTTTCTGAATAATTCTGAATATTTCGAAATCATCCACTGTAAAAAAACGATGACAATAAAAATAATTTAGTCTGATATCGGTCCTCACGTACTTTAAGACTAGTTTACAGATCAGGAAGAGCTTGTCTGCAAATTGCGATTCCATATGTGTGGGCTGAATCTATGAGATTCCGTTCATGAAAATTAGAATTTCGGCTCGCCTATAAATTATCGAGGATTTGTTTTACTTTGTGCCACGAAATAACATGAGTACCTTCTGTGGGGAGAAAATCAATAGACAAGATTTCCGAGATGTGAGGCTACTCTTAGCGTCATTCAAATCAATTTCGATCAAAAAGGACTGAAAATTGATTAGATACGACATTTATTCACATGCGTTAACCATATTCATACAATTAATTAAAATTACTTTTTATTAATATGCTTTCCTTTGTTGAGACTCTTGTTATTCTTATCCACAGATTCCTCCTGACTTATATTAATAGAAAAGGGTTTTGGCACGGGAAGTTAATAATCCCACCCTATTGCTCTTTTCGCATTTGTCTTTTAAGATTTTTTTCCTCTATAATTTTTTCTTATCTCTCATTTATGCCCTGACCGGCTTTATAGGCTGGTTTACAGTTCGGAAAACGTATCACGGGATTTGGTCCCAATGCATTTTTTTTTTTAATCTTTCGTTTATTTCGGAGGCTCAATTGCCGTGAAGCGTTACGGAGAAGCCACGCATTTTTTAAGGGCGGGATTTAAGGAATTGGGGCATTTGATACGAAATTCCCGCCCATTTGAAAACACATAGGCGACCAAATCCCGTGACATGTTTTCCGAACTGAAAACCATCCTTTAGGCAGGGTACTTTGACTATTTTTTGTTATTTTCAATTATTCATAATTGGAAACGTTTAAGAGTGGATTAAAATAAAATCGGCGGTATTTTGAAGAGTGAAATATTTGTTGTTCAGTATTTTTTCACAACTAACTTTATAATAATAGAAGGTTATGGTGGTGAATTATTCACTCTAAAAATTTTCTCTAACTCCTTACACAGAAAATGAAAATTAAGTCCATTAATTTTAAAATTTCCACAGCTCTTGTATTTTGTCACAAGGTTTTTTGACATGTCCCGTTTTGCAAGTGCGTTTGTCCTGTTTTTTCACCGAAATTATCTGGTCAGCCTATATTAAATGCTGGTTCGTTGAGGTTGAATGATCTGCGGCGTGAGCACCATCACTAATGCGATGGATTTCCATTGAAAATGTTACCAGCGTTCGTGATGCTGTGTCTGCTCCGCTACGATTGCTTTGGTGCATCTGGTCTGCGTGAAATCTTGTTCAAACTGGGGATTAGATCCAAATCCGCAAGTGATTGATTTTTAATGTCTGTGCTAGTGATGCATGTACGTGATTGGTTGGTTTACCTATTTCTAAACTTTTTATCAATTACCGATAATAAATAGTTAAAAATCAATATTTTCATATGAATACAAAGAAGCGTTGACTCATCCTTGGTCGAATGGTCCAAAAAATTGAAAATCCATCGAGAAACGGATGAGATATTGAAGTTTAAAGTCTATCATATTTTCGTGACGGTCCCCGATTTTTACAATCGTAAAGTGTACCCCAATGTAGAAAATACAGACGTAGTCCTACATTTCTGTTGATCGGTGGTAGTCTCGTTACTAAGGCTGTGAACCATTCCATCGATTCGTTTAACTTTTAGTTAAAATTTGACAGTTCGATGGTTATTTCGCCGAGGTTAGAAATAACCCTCCTTCGGAACATGGTTAGATTTGACAGTTCGATAGTTAAACTTTGCTCGCGAGAAAATTGGCGCCAAATCCATTTCGCTCCAAATAACTTTCAATCTGTCAAAACTCAAATGGGTCGGCGTCGGAGTAAAATTTTAACCACGATGAGAAAATAACCATCGAACTGTCAAATTTTAACTAAAAGTTAAACGAATCGCCCGGATAAAAAATATCATTGAAAAACAATAAACTTTAATGCTACAGCACCATTTAGTACATAATAATTACTATTGAATGTAATGGAAATTGTACAATAAAATTGCATACAAATTTATGGTTTTGCACGATAAAATGAATGGTAAATGGGACTTTTACAATAAAAAAATAGGGGTTGTTATGTATCTTTACAATAAAAAAATCGAAAATTTTTCATACAAATTTCAGAGCAAAACAATTGATTTTACGGTTCTTTAATTGGATGATTTCTATGGATGAAACAATAGAAAACAATGTGTTTTAATTGTTTTTTCTCACTTTTTTTTATTGTTTTACCATACAAGTACTATCCAGCTTTCCACGCTTGGTAATGGCGGCTTGTCGGTGTATAAAAATCAATCGGTCATTGTACTTTTTGACACTAGCTGGAGGAAAACTCACTGGCGAAAAGGCCTTTTTCCCTTCCCCTCACCCAGGAACGCCAGAGTGAGCTTTCCTCCAGCTATAGTGTCAAAGAGTACTGTGACCGATTGATTTTTACATACCGACAAGCCGCCATTACCAAGCGTGGAAAGCTGGATAGGATTAAGAATGAATTACACTCCAGTACTACTATAGAAATACAATACAATTTAATGTTTTATAAATTATTTTTTTAACGGAGAAAAAAATCACATTTTTTGTGATGCAAAAATAAATTACTTACATCTTTACCAAACATCATTACAATTTGTAATTAACAATTGTGTAACAACAATTGTATTGTAATGTTTATTATTTCATACATTTCACAGGAAATGTGATTTTTCTCTTTATAAATATACTATTTTTCTAACGCACGAGAAAGATACTTTTGTCATCTTATGGATTGATCAGGGTTTTCAGTTAAGTTTTCATTTAAATTTAAATTATTTTGTAGATGCATTTAATGTTAAATAATTTCAATTTAATGTTTACTGAATACTAATTTTGATTTCAACCTAATTAGTTCAGTTAGTATTATTTCATAAATAACTTGAATGTAATGAGCATTTCAACTCCATCAGCAAGGCGCTCTTGTTACTCAACTGGGAACCAATCACTACATGTCTTAAAAAATAAACTAAACTAGTAAAACAGTTTTTTTTTCACCATTTACCTTAAATATTCGAAGGTTCATTTCAAAATAAATTAAAATTAGCTTATTTTAAATAAAAATAGAACAGTGAAACTCTTGCACCGGATCACCCTGGAGCACACGATTGGTATTTTTCGTTCGTAGTGACAAACCCTCTTCGCTCTCCTCGTCACGACGCTTGGTGGCTTTTGGTGGCTCTGAAGCAAGAATTAATTTCACTGTACTGTCGGTTTCTGGTGATCCATACCCTGGTGGTTTCTCGTGGTCTCACCGGGTCCAACCAACCTAACCTAGAATAGAACGATTTTTTTTTCAAATTTTGGTCAGGGTTTTCCTATTTGTTTCTAATGAAGTAAACTTACCAGCTCAGTTGAATTCCACACCGGAGCATCTGTTGTGATCCAAGATGTTAACACTATGTGGTGCTGCCGGAAGTACACGTCGAACACAATGATGGAAAATGATCGTTGCGGATGTCCAAGCGAGAACCAGAAGTTGTCAGTTGACCTGATCTGCTCTTCAACCGTTTGGCCAGCGGCTTCCAACATTTACCGCAACACAAAACACTTTTACAAACACTCTTTCTCTTTCCGAAACTTGTTTCATGTTTTGTAGCGGAAGAAAACATGTCAAATCACCAGCATACACACTCAACGGAAACTACAAAATACTCAAAGAAAAGAAATTAAAAATTTGAAGTTGATTAAAAAAATCGATAATAAAAAAGAATAATAAACATCTCGATAAGCATAAATTTATATTAACAGAACATGAAAAATATTAAAAAAAAAACATTTTTGTTCAAACAATAAGGTCAATTGAAAATTTACTGTTTTATACTGTTGTTTATCATGAAAAGCATATTCGAAGATTCGTATATTTTTTATCTATAAAAATTATTTTCATAACAATGGAATAGAATAGTTTTAACATTTTGTACATTTTTGATAAACAATACAAAACAATACAAACATAATATAATGTATTAGTAACATTTAAATGTATTGTTCTTATAATGTGGCTACAATAAAGATTTTTTTCTATCGTCAAAAATTACAATAAAATTACAATAGATGGTACTGTGTACCATAAAATTTATAATATTTCAATGGCTTATACCATACAAGTTACTGTGAATTTTTATCCGGCGGTGGAATGGTTCGCAGCCTAAGTAACGAAAAAACGAGGGGCGCAAAATGGGAGGAAAAAAGTGTATTGTATTTGGAATACAAGGGGCAACTTGATTTTTGGGTACCGTTAATGTGGTAATTTGGAACCATAAAATGAGTAATAATTTGTTCGAACTCCAACATATTGATAATTATATCTATGGTTTTTCCACAGCAATCCACACGCTCGAGTTTATTAAGTTTATTATGTTACAGTTACAGGTTGCTTCCATCATAGGACTAGGAAGTTCACTACTTTCACTTCCAGCAGTCGATAACGAATCCATTCAAATTCAAATGAGTTTTTCTTTCAGCATATGGAGAAAACTTTGTCTGGAAACTGATTTATATTCGGCGAATTATACTCCAACTGCTACTAGAGGAACATAAATCCAACCGACAGTTGAACGGAATGTCTACCTAATATCGCGTAGGATGACAACCAACATCGTTTCGATGATTGGATATACAATGTACATATATACGGCGTTTAGTCGTGCAGCAATGCAGGACAAAACTGAACATATTTGCACAGAAATGTTTTTTTTTGGAGTAGAGTGTAGTGTTGCCGTTTAACGCTACAGTATGTAGATCTCTTATTCATCTTTTCATCCTTTCAGTAAGCATAGATGTTAGCAAAATTAACAAAATTCGTGGGTTATTCTTTCATTTGAGTTGTGACGGATTTTTAGTACCATAAATTCGTAACTGCAATCGTCGAGAAGAAATAGAAATGTTGCTTTTAACTGTTTACGGACGACCGAAGCATCCGAACGAATCCGATTACTTCAAATGATTAAAATTATTTAAAAAATACCATATAATTGTGCTGGCGTAAACGATAATTCGCAGAAACTTACTATCGAAGCACATTCGAAGGTAAACAAGATTAAGAGTTACCTTATATAATGCACGAGAATGGCACCTCCGCTGCATTATAATGCTGAATTGATATTTTATTTTGTTAGTCCGTTTTACTCAAAAAAGCAATTTTTTGAAAACTTTTATTTCTAGCACCTCGAATTTTGATAAACTTAATATTTCTAAATGTTTCCACGAATAGCCACTAAATAGAAAACAAAATTTCGCAAAAGCAGCATGTTTAAAATTCATAACTTCCGAATCCGCCATTATCCCACCCTTGCTGTGGATCATCGCAAACTGCCATATAAACCAAAACCGCATAGTTGGGAATGATTTTTGCCGCTACGTAGGACTTTCTATCGTTGGACCACCGGTACACTTCCTTCTGTTCGTCTCGCATCGGTTCCGGTTCATCGTCCTAAAATGGGATAGGTGGGATGTTTCAAACTGGACCACAAATATCAAGTCCTCACTAAGCGAATACAGATATAGTAATAGCACTAACCATTTGAACATAGTGCCGCTGATTGACGATGGCAGCTTCCAACACTTTGAGAAAGTACCGGAAAAATTTGTTCCGATAGCTCTTGGCCGAGTGGGTGGCGTTGCTCAGCTGGCAGCATCGTGCCAGGTATTTGGAGCAAATCTGACGATCTGCGAAGGAAGGGAACACAGTTGCACCGATAATTGCAAAAATAACAGATATTGAACTTCCGCTGCTTGAAGGAGCTACCTACCTGAGGCAGATTTTATTTTTGGAAGCATCTGTTTCACTAATTGCACATAATGAGCGTACTGTTCGTCAAGGATATCGATTGGTCTACCAGCTCCGCTAGCAGCGGTCGTCGTTGTTTGGGATGTTGATGCCCCAGGTGCTGCTTCGGATGCATCCATGCTACTGACAGACTGGGTTACTCGCAATGAAAGGATTACTTCGATGGAATACTAACCAAATATAAAATTATTAATTAATTCAATTAGGAAAGACGGCTTTGGCAGGTTTTGTTCTATTATTGTCAGGGGGGTTTTTGTCGACCAAATTTTATGAAATTTGGCCACAATATTCTTTGATATGCAAAGAATGTTTAGGCCAAATTTGAGCATAATCAGTCATAAAAAACCCCCTGACAATAATAGAACAAAACCTGCCAAAGCCGTCTTTTCCCCTATTTCAACATTAAAATGAGAGAAAAATATAAAAAATTTAAACAATAGATGTATTGTTCTTTTACTCTAGTACTGAAATGTGTATGTTATTGTGACTGTTGTTGTGATTGTGATCAAACATTAGACTATTATGTGCATTGAAAAACAAAATGCATTCAACAAAATCCTGCGCTCCCCCGGCTCATGCATGATAAGGTTGGTGTGATTTCCTGTACAGATTATCTTTTTGATGAAAGCATTTAATCAACTCAGTGGAAGTCACTAGCGAAGTTAAGCTGGGGTACGATGGGGCGCGTAACCCAGCAAATCGATAATTTTTCCTTAACTTTAATTACAAACGTCAAAACAAAATCTGATTTTCCTACAATTTTATTTTAGATTTTTTTTATTTTAGATTAATCTTGGAGAAACTTTCGAAGGAATTCTTGGAATGATTTTCAAAAGAATATTTTGCGGAATCTAGGAGTATCTTTAGAAATTCCAGTAGGTATTTCTCCTTCAGAGATCTTTTCGAATTTCTTTCAGGTATGTTTTTTGAAAAATTCTTCGGAAATTCTTACCATTCCAGGAAAAGTTTAGAAATTTACGCAAGTAATTCCTTTGGGCCTCCTTCTTCCTTTGTTAATATGCATTGAGGACTACACTTTGTCATGCCCATTATTTTTATACATTTCTGTTTTTTACCACTTGAAATTGTTCGAAGACTTGTACATTTTCTTAGTAGGATAATGTCTTTAAAAAGTCTCCTGACTTTTTCTTAATTGTTTCTGGAGCATTCTGGAAAATATTGGGACAATGCGTAACCGGCCAGTGGGCAACGAAGAAAATTTCAATTAGATTTATCCTGCCTTATAAAAATATCTAGGAGTAAATAATAAAGTAAATAATAAAGTTTTAAATTTCAGTGCATTCCGTAAACATTCCGCATTGCGCGGATTTGTTGGCAGGAGGAAAGAGTTGGACGACGATTCAACACACGCCGACTGGAAGATGCCACGGTGAAACGGTCCTTCGTTGAAGAACTGGAGACACGTGCTGCAGATATTCCGGAAGGTGGCAGCGTGGAAGACCAGTGGACCGCCATCAAGAATGCCTTCATCGCCACCAGCGAGAACATTCTGGGCGAACTACGCACCCAGAAAAAACAATGGATCACCGACGAGATCTGGAGGAAGATAGAGGAGCGAAGAGAAGCCAAAGCCGCGATAGAGCGATCGAAAACCAGAGGAGCCAAAGTCTTAACCCGTCAACGATGCGCGGCTCTTGAGAAGGAAGTAAAACGCTTATGTCGACGGGACAAGCGAGCGTGGGCACTCTGACTCTCTGGCCGATGAAGGAGAGAAAGCCGCCGCAACCGGGGACATTCGCCTCCTCTACGATATCTCACGACGCTTAAGCGGGGCGAAGATGAATGCAACGATGCCTGTGAAAGACGCGAATGATCAGTTATTGACCGACCCATCTGACCAGCTGAAACGCTTCGAACAACTTTTTTAAGTGCCAGCCCGGCCATCACCACCTTGGCATGATCTGCCTAGGATCCGACGTATAACACGCGTCAATACCGAAGCTCCATCACTGCTAGAGATTCAAACAGCCATCCAAAGGATGAAATCGAATAAAGCCCCAGGGGTCGACCGCATATCAGCCGAGATGCTTAAAGCTGACCCCATGACATCCGCTCAACTACTGCATCGTTTATTTCGTAATATCTGGGACACCGCCACTTTCCCGGTCGACTGGATGCAAGGTATCTTAGTGAAGGTGCCCAAAAAGGGTGACCTGACTGTATGCGATAACTGGCGAGGCATTTGCTGTGTACCGTTCTCAAAGATCTGTGCAAAATTATCCTAGCCCGGATTCAGGAGAAGATTGATGCGACTCTCCGGCGGCAGCAAGCCGGATTCCGTGCCGGAAGATCCTGTGTGGACCATATTGTCACGCTCCGCATCATTCTGGAGGAGGTCAACGAATTCCAAGAGTCCCTTTACTTGGTATTCATTGACTACTGTGCGGCCCAGTTCTGCCGAATGAGCTATCCGTCACAGGGTGTGCTGTCTTGTCGCGCGTGCTACTCCATTCGTTGTCCCACGAGGAAAGAGGCAAAGTCATGGCCTGCTATTTACTAGTCGATGTTGGCAACCAAACTGTTATACACGGATAAAATTAAAAAAGCTAAAAAGATTATATTTTAATCTAAAAGCATATTCGATCTATCCACTCATTGGAATGCTTAAAATAATAATAATTCGTGAATGCTTAATCAGAATTTAATCATTGATAATGCTTATCCCACTTTTTATCTACGAAAGATTAATCTTAATTTATCCTGCAAATGATTTTATTTCAAAGGAGAATAAAAACTATTTTACTTTGAAGAAAAAAGGAAGCTGAAAATTAGGAGAAAAAATGTTTATTTACATTTATTATATCCCTTTAGAAAAGATTTTCGCACAAAGTAACTATTTCTAATTGAAAATATTCGCTGACGACAATGGTTTGATGATACAGGTGCAATCTTCATTCTTCCGCCTAATAGTCGTTTCTTTGCCACTTGCTCCAGATGTAAAGGCCGTTTTGTCGGAAATGTTTGCCCCAAGAGATGAGATTATGTTGCGATATTGTGGACCTCTTGTAGTTGTTGATGATCAAAGTTTTTTCTTGTACTTTCTGCAACGGGAGATCATTGCGTAGGACGACGGTGCCATGGCTTTCAAGTTGATAAAACTATCCATCGCTGGATTTGATCCATTGGAGGTATCTGTGAAGTTTTAGATTTATTGAAACTGAAACCATATTGATATTTTATTATTACTCACCATCATATACAAATACAGCAGGAACTGGTCAGCAAATTATTTTTCAAAAACTTATGCTCAATACCTGCAAGTGTGCCGAAGCGCAAAAAATGACAAGCTCAAGAGTAAAAATAATAATGTAAAAGCATGAGATATATTAAAGTTCGACAAAGCATTGTAATGATTGGAAATAAATTCAAGCAATGTTAACGAATAGGTGTCGGTAGAATTAAAAGTGGAAAAAGCTTGAAAAAGGTTAAATATTAATCTAATTGGCTTTTTCATTTTTGTCCGTGTACGATATTTGCATATCTGTCATCAATGCACTCTAAAAGTCGATTGCCCAATTGCTAATATATCTCACCCTCACACACACCTACCTTGCTTCATGCAAAAAAAAAAAAAAACGAACAAAAACTATCGAGACTGCAGTCGATCTATCATCATACTTTTTCAGATATTCTCAAGGTTTTGTTTGGGCATTTCGTTTGGGAAATTGCATTATTAACGTTCTTTAGCAAAGAAATTCCACCAAATATTGATTCTTTGGGTGTTTCTGTTTTGTGATTAATTTGATTTAAAAAAACACGCACAACATCTTAATTAGCTGTTTATTCCAAATAAATTGCATTGAAGTCATTGGCAATACATCGAGTCACATTAAAGCCACTTTCCAGTTTCAGAAACACACAATGTTTCATTTCATTTAAAGTGGCGTTGCAATATGCCACACAGCTGACTCTTTGGGACTCTTTGGAATTTAATGTGTTTCATATCAGAAACAAAACAGATAAGTTGCAGTATTAAGGTTCCCCCAAACACACGCGACGAGACAATTGCGACGCGATTCTATCGCTTGGCGACTGCGATTCTGTCGCCGTTGGTATGGAAGCGTAAATGAAACATGCCTGCAGCGACCCAACAATAGATTCGCCGCGACTAGTTGTCGTCGTCGCGGCGATGAAATCGCTTAGGTCTGGGGGAGCCTTTAATAACTCTTCGGTACATTGCTGTTATGACAATGTTTCCGATATGTTGCAAAACAATTTGAGCTCAGCTGAGCAGTATTTTATTTTTGAAAATCCTCTGCATGTTCCGTATAAGGTACATTGAAGTTACAAATGACTTTGTTGTTTATGTAGTGCACTTGTGGCAGAATCTCTAAATAGAATTGATGGTGTGATGGTTATAGTAAAGGGTTACAAATCATAAGGTCCATGGTTCGATTCCCGGTTGGCTTTCATGTTTTTATTTTCATTGTGAGGAAAGAACGAGAGGCTCCGGTCAATGGACAATCCGAGAACTTTCACAATGATTTTGTTGGTGATGGGTTGGTTACTCAATTTGAGGTCCGGTCCGGACAGCTGACGTGTTCTTGTACGCATTTGTCTGCTGTCATAGTGAAGCCTACTGAGTTGGCCCAGCGGAGGACGGCACTGGCAGCGGATTATGCCTTGATCCGTGTACGAGCCGGCGTATCGCCAACGATAACCAGCAGCATATCGTCTGCATATATACAGTCCCGGCCAAAAGTTTGGGTTCACCCTCGAAAATTATAGGCAAAAGTTTTTGGCTGTATTTTCGCCGTCTCACATCCGATTTCGGGTACACATTGTTAGCTCAATACAAAGAATATAAGTTAAAGTGACCAGATATTTCTTGGGTCAATCCGGGACACCTTATGCATTATATACCGTTTGGACTCAAATCCCGAAAATGACTCACATTTCAAAACTTTGCTTTTAACTTTATTGGTATATTTTTTCCCACATGATATTGAATTTGTTTGTAATTTTGATGCACCGTGATAGAGCGCTTTAACGTCGGTGTTCGGAATATGAGTCATGTTTGGGATTTGAGTCCAAACGATATGAAAGCGTATCAAACCGTTTCCCAAGTGTTTTTTACTATCGTTTTACAACACCCGGTATGATGCTAACTACTCTGTTATAATCTAAAATTATTGTATTTTCCCAATTATTTTTGAAAAAAGAAATGTTTTATATTCTAAGTTTCAAGGCCATGCGGTTAAGTAGATCTTCTGGGGTATTCTATTCGAAAAGTAAAACATTCTTCACTGGTCTAATGGTGTTAGTTGTCTGTCGTCGTATGTAAGTGTTAAGGCCACTGGATGAAGACTGTGAAATTGTCTGTCAAAGGATTCTACTCACTTAGATCCTTCCAATTCATATCATTATCATGAATTAAACTTTTCAAAACATCTTCAGATATTTCTGATTCTGCAGATCTTACAATTACTTCTTAATCCCATATTTTTTTGTAAATCCCAGCTTATTCGAATTCTTCAGATTCCTATTTTTTTGCGTTACCCAAAGTCTTACAAGTTTACTCAGTTTTTATTGATCCTTTATAATGTCTGGATTTTTAATACTAACGAAATTGTACAAATTATTAAAATTATGATCGTACTAGAACTGGGTTTGGTGGATATTCCTTCTGATGAAGAATGCCGGGATGATTGTCAGAATCTTCGGTTAAAAGAACGTCAGGAAACAGAAAATAGGATTAATGAGCTTAAATCTTCATGAAGGCTGTTTGCTGGCTTCTTGGGGATTGAAAGGCAAGTTGCTTTTTCAAGTTAACTGGATTGTCGATTTGTGCTGTCAATTCCTTGCATGTATGCATACAAGAACAGGCGATGTGGTGTATGGGGAAAGGATTGGCTCAAGTTTGGATTTGAAAGCCGATACTCTCGCGGTTGCTCGAGATTAGTGGACTGGGAAGAAGGGCACCTATTAAAAGAAGTGTAGCAACCTGATGTATACAATCCTCATCCTCAGTCCTCAAAAATTTTGATTGCGTTATGCGGTCAATTTGACACTCTGCGTTTATGTGTATCCGTTAGGACTTCTGCAAGCGGGAGAAGAACTTCCGCATTAGACGTGTTTAGTTAAAAACGTGATTCGATATAAATCGTTTTCGAACGTTCCGAAAAAGACCACAGTGTTTTCAGAAGTGGGATTGGATCGGATTTGCTATGATCGGCGTGTTATCGTAGAAATTTCCTGACAGTGGCGCGAGTGAGAACGGTCGAGATCCGAAAGGAAAATTGTGGATTCCAACACGTTTACCGGGATCCAACAGCGGGAAGTTCCGTCAAGCGAAATCGGCGAGAATTCCAACGAAAACGGGTGGCATAGGGCTAACCCCAGCGTCCGAAAGCAGCATCAGTTTGAGCAGCGGAAACATGCCGAAAGGAAAACGTCGCTCGCATGTTCCGAGCGAGAAGAATCAGAAGAAAAATGGCGATGACGAGCACGTGGAGGACGACGAAAATGAGCTTTGAGCTTGAGCTTGATTGACTGCTCGTAGTTGCTATTCCATTATGACCAGATCAGCTGTTCTTGCACAGGGAACCAACAGATGTTTGCTTGGGACCAGCACACATCTTCAATGTACAAGTACTGGTGATCTCATTTGTTAGGTCATACTGGCGCCTGCCACGACAGAATGCAAGTCAATGTAGGGAAGGGGGAGGATATGATGATGTGATCACTCGCCCACTGCAAGCCGAATATACCCTCTGCACTTGTCACGGAGTTCATGCGGAATTTGTTGGAATTTCTGGGTTAGGTTGAGAGGCAGAGGTCCGTCTTGGTTAACGAGCTGCCAATGTGATAGATAGGAGAAGGTAAATTGATGGAATTTCTAATTGGATGTAGGAAACGAGCTCTATAGTTCATTTCAATTCTAGCAGATTACTGTTAGAATACTCAAGTTGAAGGTATAGGAATAATAATGGAAACGGTATGGGAGTCCATTTCCAGTTCTAGCGATTGCTAGAACATGAGAAATAAAGAGAAAGATACAAAGTAGGAGAATGGAACGGACCTGGGATTGAATCCACGACCTCCTGCGTATGAGGCAGAAGCAGTAGCCATATGACTACCAAGCCCGCTGCGTGGAGGACGACGAAAATGAAGACGAAAACGGAGCTCAAGGTGGCGATCGACTTAGCGGTGAAAGGTTTTTCCATCCGGAGGAGCTGAAACAGTTGATTCCTGTTTCCGATCATTATCAGCAACTGTATGCCTGGAGTGATAAATCGACGTTGCTGTATGTAACATGCCGTCTAACAGGTGCTGCTAATCAGTGGTTTTCAAGGCGACGATTCTGTTGGCTTTCTCAGATCGTGAAGATGAAGCGGATGTGCATCGGAAGCTATCTCGATGTTTGAAGGACACGAAAGAAACATACGACAACTATGTGTTCCGGATGAATGCGTTAGGACAGAAGGGTAAACTCAGCCAGGGACGGAAATCTTCGTTTTACTATCAGTTGCATCGATGCTCAGTAGGCAGCTTCGTCATTGATTCGTGTTTGTTTTGATCAGACGCTCGGCAATGCAGGCACGAACATCTCGCAGCATTCTGTCAAACTTCCATACCAAATGTATCGCTCGATCCTCAATAGCCGATTGATAATCGAGCGTAAAAAATGAATATCTGCCGGGGCTGAAATGAATATTTTGAATTGCGGTTGATTTGCACCGATAAATGATGATTATTTTACTTTATATACTAAACAGATACATATATTTTGTGAATCTGACTTCAAAATGTTGAATCCATGCATCGCAGTATGAAATGATATTCATATTTTGAGATTTCAAATTGAATATCAATGTGCCAAGCTGAAGATTCATTTTGACACCGCACAAAACAACGCTGACACCGAGAGTCGACGCTTGCTGCTGTTTCTGCACATGCCGTCCCATTCATTCGCACATTCAAATTCGGGAAGGACTAGCAACTTGATTGTGTGTTGGATGTCAGCTGTTTGAGTGTAGTTGAAATGACTTTTTCTGTCCCTGAACTCAGCAATGCGGTTGTCCGGTGAGTCTGATTAAGCAATCTTGTATTTCTGAAAGCATTAAGCTCAGTAGGGCCAGCGATAGGGATCTAGTTGGCGTGAATGATTCGAAGATACAGGTAGTAGGGACGTACTCGACAACCATTTTGATTGATATGTCTGTATATGTAGCTAACTTGACTGTAGTTACTGATAACACCATGGAAGTTGACTTAATCGTGGGACGAAGATTTCTACAAGACAATTGTTTTCGCGGATTAGCTTTTCTTTCCGATGATTGTTCGTATGATGTCGATGCGATGAGGAATGTTTTTGATGGCGACGTAGCAAATGCAAGCATTTTTTTGTCGATGTAAATGTTGAGCTCGACATCGGTGATATAGTCGAGACCAGATCGTTGGAAGGTGAGGTTTACGAACTTTTCAATCGTGATTATTTGAACCGCGCGAAACCCCTTGCGCCTTTGATAAAGCACTGCGTGGAGATAAAGTTAAAAGAAGATCGTTACTACAATGCAACTCCTCTGCGTCTCAGTGATTACGAACGTAAGAAACAAAATAAAATAGTACAAGAAATGCTGTCGAACGGTATTATCCGCGAAAGTGAATCTCCATATTCCAGTCGTGTCGTTCTTACTCGTAAGAAAAGCGGCGATTATCGCCTATGCGTTAACTTTAAACCGTTGAATAAGTTGGTGGAGCGGAATCATTTCCCCTTACCGATTATCGAAGATCAGATTTCGAAATTGCAGGGCCGTAAATATTTTACGTCGCTCGATATGAAGAACGGGTTTTACCACGTTGACATCGCGGAAAATTCCAAGAAGTACCTTGTATCGCCTTTATTGTCAGCTGGAAGAGGGCCAGTTTGAGTTCAATAAGTTACTGTTCGATTATACAAATTCCCCGTCGATATTCGCGCATGATACGTAAATGGAAGGTATTGAAGGAGTTCATTGACCTTCGTAATGAGATTGTTGTTTTTATTGACGACATACCGTTACAGAACTGTGACCAAGTTAGCGAACACTTTGATCTGCTGTTGAGAGTTTTCCGTACTCCTATCTGATAATCAGCATTAATCTGGAATGTAAAAAATGTTGTTTTTGAAAACCGGAGTGGGAGCTCCTGGGGTTATTTCATTATTTGCGCCGTTTAACCAGATTCGTCCGAGTGATAGGCACATAGAAAATGTGAGGTAGTTTTCCATATTGACTGCAAAACCTCTTTTTGCGCCCAAAACGGGGGGAGCGTAAATGGAATCAGAAAGCGTAAAAGTAGAGGGAGCGTTATTTCTGAATTTAGGGCGCGTAAAAGAGGGAGCGTTATTTGGAATTTTGATGCGTAAAAGGAGGGAGCAAGCTCTTTGGAATTTGAGCCCGTAAAAAAAGTTTGCAATCTTTTTAGGTAAAGCAAAATTTACGATATTTAACTCCACTTTTTTAGTCTCTAAGATGTGTCTTTTTACCAATTTTGGTATTAGGGTCGTCCAAATTGTTATCCGCTATCATGGTCGTCCAATTGTTTAAATGTTGAGGGCCTTAAGATGTTCTTGGTACGCCAAAAAATCAACAAGTCGCATGAGTGGTGCAGATCCTTGATAACGCACCAGTAAGAACGTTCACTATCCTTCGTTTTCTACGTATTTAAAGTTTTACCAAAAGAACCTCTTGGGAGCTTGGACTTGTGTTTTGTGATACATTGGATAGAACGCCCAACCATTGCATAGGATTCACGGTCATCCAAGAAAAACCCTGAATAGGCCTTAAGATCTACACGCAACCAGGAAATCTTTGCTACCTTGTTTGCCAAAAGTGGTACAACCCCTTTGTGGTACATAGAATAGAGATGCGTCCATTGCATAGAGTCCACGGTCATCCAAGAAAACCCACAGAATAGGCCTTCCAAGATCTACACGCGTAACCAGAAATTGCCTTGTTTTCAAAAGTGTTACAAACCCCCTTTGTAGGCTACATAGAATAGAATGCGTCACATTGCATAGGTTCACGGTACATCCAAGAAAACCCTGGAATAGGTAGCCTCCTAAGATCTACACTCGTGACCAGAAAATCTTTCGCCTTGTTTCAAAAATGAGTACAAACCCCTTTGGTACATAGAATAGAAGATAGGTCCATTGCATAGGTTCACGGTCATCCAAGAAAAACCTGGAATAGGCCTAAAGATCAACCACGCATGTAACCAGAAATCTTTTCGCCTTGTTTCAAAAAAGTGGTACAACCCCTTTACCTTGGTACATATAAGTAGAATAGAATGCGTCCATTGCATAGGTTCCACGAACATCCAAGAAAAACCCTGGAATAGGGCCTTGAGATCTACACACGCGTAACCAGAAATCTTTCTGCCTTGTTTCAAAAATGGTACAACCCCCTTTTTTGGTACATAGAATAGATTGCGTCCATTGCATAGGTCCATGGTCATCCAAGAAAACCCTAGAATAGGCCTTAAGATTCTAGCATACGCGTAACCAGAAATCTTTCATAACGCCTTTGTTTTAAAAAGTGTTTACAACCCCTTTGTGGTACACATATGAATAGGAAATGCCGTCCATTGCATACAGGGGTTCACGGTCATCTTAAGAAAACCCTAGAATAGGCCTTAATATCTACACTCGTGACCAGAAATCTTTCGCCTTGTTTCAAAAATGGTTTCAACCCCTTTTTGGTGTTACATAGAATACGAATAAATCCATTGTATAGGGTTCACGGTCATCCAAGAAAACCCCTGGAATAGGGCCTTAAAGATCAACACGCGTAACCAGAAATCTTTCGCCTTGTTTTTCAAAAAAGAGTGGTACAACCCCGTTGTGGTACATAGAATAGAGATGCGTCCATTGTATAGGTCCACGGTCATCCAAGAAAACCCTGGAATAGGGCCTTAAGAATCTTGGCTAATACGCGTAACCAGAAATCTTTCGCCTTGTATTTTAAAAGTCTTCTAACCCTTTGTGGTACATAGAATAGAATGCGTCCATTGTAGCAGTCCCACGGTCATCCAAGAAAACCCTGGAATAAACCTTCCAAGATCTACTACGCGTGCAACCAGAAATCTTTCGCCTTATGTATTGCAAAATATTTACAACCCCTTTGTGGTACATAGAATAGAATGCGTCCATTGCATAGGTTCACGAACATCCAAAGAAAACCCTAGGAATAGGGCCTTAAGATCTACACGCGTAACCAGAAATCTTTCGCCTTGTTTCAAAAGTGGTACAACTCCCTTTTGTGGTACATAGAATAGAATGTAAATCATTTACATAGGTCCACGGTCATCCAAGAAAACCCTGGAATAGGCCTTAAGATCTGGTTACACGCGTTACCAGAAATCTTTTCGCCTTGTTTCAAAAGTGTTACAACCCCTTTGTGGTACATATGAATAGAATGCGTCCATTGCATAGGTTCACGAACATCCAAGAAAACCCTGGAATAGGGCTCTTAAGATCTACACGCGTAACCAGAAATCTTTTCGCTCTTGTTTCAAAAGTGGTACAACCCTTTGCTAGGTACATAGAATAGAATGCGTCCATTGCATAGGTTCACGGTCATCCAAGAAAAACCCTCGGAAGTAGGCCTTAAGATCTACACGCGTAACCAGAAATCTTTTCGCCTTGTTTCCAAAAAGTGTCACAACCCCCTTTGTAAGTACATAGAATAGAATGCATCCATTGTATAGGATTCACGAACATCCAAAGAAAAACCCCTGGAATAGGCCTTAAGATCTACACGCGTAACCAGAAAATCTTTCGCCTTTGTTTCAAAATGGTACAATCCCTAGGTACATAGAATAGAATGCAAACGCTGCATAGGTCCACGGTCATCCGGGTTGAAACCCTGAATAGCCTTTAAGATCTACACGCGTAACCAGAAATCTTTTCGCCTTTGTTTCCCAAAAGTGTTACAACCCCTTTGTGCGTACATAGAATAGGATGCGTCCATTGTGCATAGGTTCGCTGGTCATCCAAGAAACTTGAATAGGCCTTAAGATCTTACACTTCGTGACCAGGAAATCTTTCAGCCTTGTTTCGTTTTGCAAAAGTGGTACAAACCCCTTTGTGGTACATATAGAATAGAATGCGTCCATTGCATAGGTCCACGGTCATCCAAGAAAAACCCTGAATAGGGCCTTTAAGATCTACATACGCGTAACCAGAAATCTTTTCAGCCTTGTTTCCGTGCGGTACAACCCCTTTGTAGGTGTTATAGGAACAGAATGCGTCCATTGTATAGGTTCGCCAACATCCAAGAAAGTTCTGAATAGGCTCCCGAGATTCACACGCGTAACCAGAAATCTTTCGCCATGTTTGCAAAGTGGTAAACCCCTTTGTGGTACATAGAATAGAATGCGTCCATTGCATAGGTTCACGAACATCCAAAGAAAACCCTGAATAGGCTCTTAAGATCAACACGCGTAACCAGAAATCTTTCGCCAACAAAAGTGTTACAACCCCTTTGTAGTACATAGAATAGAATGCGTCCATTGTATATAACCACCGTCATCCAAGAAAGCCCTGAATAGGCTCTTTGAGATTCTTTAATAATGCGTAACCAGAAATCCTTCGCCTTGTTTCAAAAATAGCACAACCCCTTTGTGGTACATTGAATAGAATGCGTAAATTGTATAGGTCCACGGTTATCCAAGAAAAACCTGAATAGGACGTTACGTATTGCTTGTGGTACCAAAACCTCGACCTTTGATTGCGCTCGACCAACCGGTCGGTCCGCCCATAAACCCGACATTTGTTCCGCAAGCTGAACTTGCCACCGTTCGCAGCTCGACCCCAAAAGAGATTGACTGAAAGCCCGGCAGCTGCGGGTATTTTTCTCATATACAACAAATCTATCAGTACGTTGTTCGGTTGAGGGCACTTTATATCTATGACCATAGTGAGCCCTAATCGCTGGCGGTTTACTGACGCGATGCTGCTGAGTCACGGAACAGTTTCTCAGCTGCAGAATGCTTGGTCGTGCATGCACTGCTGCTCAGGCAAGAGGCGGCAAAATGAATCAATCTCACTTGTCATACTCGCTTACTGAACCTGATATCACGTGAGATAAAGTGATTTCGAGCCCTTCATGTGTAGCCCTAAATTGAGTGGGTCCACCGCCGATTGTCCTCGTGTTTGTTGCCGACGACAGCAGTTAATGGAGCAGGGGCAGGTTCGATTAAGGGCGGTCTATAGGTTCTGACAATTGGTGTATTTGAGGGTCACCCAAATACGTGCCCTTATTTGGGGTCCGCGAGGGTTCAAACGTGCTCTTTCCTCCACTTTCAATTGAGTTGCGCTTAATCGGGGTTGAAAAATTAAGGAGCACTGAGCTACGGTTATGCTAAGTGTCAAACACGATAATTAACGCGCCAGAGCCAGAGGTCGAGTTCAGTGTTGACATTCATCTTGGTGGCTGAGATTAACCTTCGACATAAGACTATTATTGGGTGAAGTCTGAGCACCAAATATGTGTAATTTAATTGTCAGCATTCTTAGGAAGGTCAGCTCAATAGTATCTAATGGTTAGGTATCAGCTATCACTATATTTAGGAATAATCCTTTATAATGATCAGACGTTTTATTGAAAACCAAATCCTGTTAGAATGTACTTCATCGAAAACAAATAGATTGAATATATTGTGCATATAAGTTTGTATAACAATCCATCAATTTTTAATAAGTTCAAATAGATTTATTATTATTATCTTTATTAATGAGGTTTTCGGCCCTGGGCCGGTTCACCTCGTAATGAAAAATTTCAAATAGATATCTTAAGGGGCTTTGTTCAGCTCGGAAAAAAAGACCTTTACCGTCCATCACCAACCAATTCTAGATAGCTAATCCTTTTATAGCTTTTATTTGCGCTTCTGTGGCTCGTTCCAATTGGAGAGCATTAAAATCGAACCTTTCTTCACTATACGAACAGACCTGTCTAGGCTGATTGTGAGTTGATTCAATTTAAAGTAATTGGTCGCACTCACGCCACGAAGAAACACAATCTTGAGCGTATTAGGTTGATTGTTATCAATAACATGAAAGATCTCTGAAGACTAAAAGTTTACAATCAATTTTTCATCAAAACACTTTGGTCAGTTCAAGTTGTTTGAATCTTAACGCCAAAAACAATCATATGGTTTTAAAAGAACACTTCACATAGAAATTCACATTGGGTATTTATTTAGCTACACAGTTTGGAAGTAAAAGTGTTTATTGCTTTTTATATGGGTGATTCCAAATGATTAACTTGGTAATTAAATTAGTAATGCAAACTTATAAAAAATAGGAATACAGCACTTATTATATTGAACTCTGAACGTTTTTTTTTAATGTAACCAAAACGAACATCCAAAACGGCTCATTTCCAAAAAGACATGACGTTGATAATATTTTAAACATTCGAAAACACCCGTTGCGATCCGATTTCACTGGAACAATTTGTTTATTTACCTGTTTCACAATCACCAGCCAATTAGTTCCGATTGGTATTGAAATTCTTCGTTCGGCTCCCCGCAGTCATTCACTGACATTCCCACGCAGTGGAGTGTGCACTCAAATACATCAATTTGATGGAATTTGAGAGTCGAATTCGAAATGAAGAAAAAAAAACCCCGACAACAAGCTGCTAGCATTGAAGCAGATAGTAACAAATTGGCTTTGTCTGGTGCTTTTCCTGGCCAAAACGGCTTGTTATTGATTTTCTGTCACCGTTCAGCGGTCCGATTATTTTACTACTCCACGGCAAATCAGATGACGAGACTGGAAGTAATTTCGATGCGTTTTGGTCGTATAGTGGGCTGAATTTGTATGATGATCAAGAAAATCGGCGAAAATGCATGCAAATTTTCTTAAAATTATAGATTAGTCTAAATATTTACAAATATTGGTGAGCTAAGCTCTCAACACGGATATGCTGTAATTTGATATAAGATTGTCTCAGATGATGGATATCTTGAATAGTCAAATGGCACACAAGTTTCAGAGATCTGTTTTCACGTTCTTGATAAATAAAAAACAATCACTGTTAAATCTATGTGACACGCTGATCGTTGATATTTGGATATTTGATTGATATGGATTTTTTAAAACGTATGTTAGATTGTGACAAAGGATTTTATAAGGTTTTAAACAGTCGAATAAGAATTTGGGCTCAGATCTACTCATGCCTCGGAATATTTTTCGTTCTAGCATAGCTATGAATCAAATCTGATAATAATTGTATCGAAAGTAATATATAATATTAATAAGAAAATTATTTGAGCTTTTAGGGAATGTCTTCTTGTCATAAGACGAGTTTATACAACCATTGAATTCCACACTTAATTGTATCTTGACAGATACGTATTTCGACCTCACAGAAGTAGTCTTCAGTGTCTCGTACTTGACTGACTTTATATAGATAGGTAAAAGAAATGTTAAATAGAAATTATTTTACGACAAACAGTTTAACATTGTTCATATCAAAATAAAGACTATTCATAAAAATAAATCTCTCAATTACTTCTAATGCAGTAGTTTGAAGTTGTGGGTGCAAGGAGAATACATTGAGAACTTTCTGAAAATAACTTTTTAACAAAAAAACATCCAAATGATAAATTGCATAAAATTCGTAATAACATAAACAATGTCAGAGAATCAAATTATAAAACCGTTTGTCCATTCTAACCTGTAGTACTGCAATTTTCGACGTTGTGCATTGTGGCGATCGATGCTGATTACGATTTTCCATTTGCGGAAATTATTTTACAGGAAATGCTGTGAAAAGTTGACAGCATCTGTTTCCATTTAGCCGGCGGCGTTTGGCACTCGATGACATTGAACGTTTGCGGACTGGAGTGGAGACGACGATGGTTTTGGTCATGCTGGCGCATTTATGAACGGACAATTACATGCATGAACAACGATGCGCTATTGAGGATATTTATTTA